>NC_134826.1:138659665-138965447 GCF_004210375.1 Tachypleus tridentatus
ACAACTTAAGAAAAAATCGGTTGATAAAAGAGTACTTACGGAAGGGAAAAAAACAATGCAATTTTAAACAAGTAAATGCTTGGAATCAGTTTTAACTGGCCAATGTAAGGATTTTCAAGACGATCGCCATCTGAGATTGCTTGTTTTACGTACGTCACGACTGTACAAATGTGACGTCATTTTAATGTCTGCTGACTGAATACCAAAAAACACGTTACTCTGTAATGGCGCGATAGGTTAAAAGAGGTGACCTCTTCAGCTGCCCTTCTACGCCTTTTGGGAAATTGACGTGTCAGAACCATGTGTTTTGGCTTGTTTAGACTGAGTGTTAAAAAGGTTGAAGATGGATTGACCGGGAAAAGAAGAAAACGTAATAACAAGTTCATGTTATAACGCCCTTACTGCTGAAAGAGCGAACATTTGAAGTGATGGGATTCGAAGTCGCGACCTGCAGGTTTGGAGTCGAGTGTCCTCGCCAACACGCCCACTGAAACAGAACTGTAAGTACTCAAAACAGGTTAAACAAATAACATACAACTCCTGCCCGAGTTCATCTTTTGCAGTCATATCTTTCACATCTTCGTGCGACGTTTTCTCTTCTATGGAGAGCATTCAAAGCTCCTTTTTGAAATGTTAAGGGTTTTATTACTACGCTCTTTTTGTGAACTATCTTTCTTATGATACGTACAACAAAAAAAAAAGTCTGCCGTGAATGCATTGCACTATTGATATGCCAATACATTATCGTAAGTTAATCGTTCTTGATAAAGCCCTCGATATTATTACACTCTTCGAATCGAATATTTCGGATTTTGGTAAGAAAGTTTAAAATCAGCTTGATAAACGTACTTACCCATCGTCTCAAAAGACTTTTTATCCCCAGTTTTAACGTAGAGATTATGTCTGTTGAAAATATATAAATCATATTGTAAAGAAAGGTTTTAAACACATAGCTTGTCAATTATAATTTAACATATTAGCAATCTATAAATAATAAATTTAATATCTTCTGTTTGAGTGCCACGAAATAAAAAGCTCCTAAATTTAAATAACTACTTTTAATCTTCATAAATATTTTGTTTGCTTAAAATTCTACATAATTAGGCTTAACACTACATAATTAGGCTTAACACACGAAGGAAATATAATACACTTCGTTAATATCATGTTCTGTGCATATAACCAAACGATAAAATGACATCTTACCCAGTCAGAAACATAGCAATGTCCCAATGTTTGTCATTGTCGTCATTTATTTGATTTTTGTCTTTTTGATATACACAGAATTTGCGTAGCACATCCACGCGGTCTCCGTCCAGATTATCCAATCCTGCCTAAACGAGGAACAGATAAAATATCATATGAACAAAGTGTTTAAAGAACAGTGTTTTCGTCGGTTAAGAAAGCCTAGAAATTCATTTTATCCTTATGACACTGCGAGCTTGTGACACAAACAAATATGTGGAAGATAAATGAAAGATATACATTACCGGAGCGGATGATTGAATTTCCAGGTACACCAGAACAATATAGACAGCTTTGCCCAGTGAAGGATGAAGATAAATTGCTTGCATCTACAAAAAATAAAAAAGATGATAAAAAGCAAACTGAAGATCTTTTAAAGCATTTTGTAGTTTGTTAAGCTATGATAAACTGACTGGATTTCTGTAGAAAACTAAAGACGCAGCCACAAGTAATACAATAGCTATTCTATTCACCGTTTATTTTAAGACCCCCGGTCGCAAAAATCCGACTCAAATTTATGAAAAAAACAAACACGTCAAAGCCCAGAACGGATTGAAGTCGCCAGACTACGTAACCCTAATCCAATAATGTAATCTAAAAAGCTTCTATTCCAGTTTAAAAAATATACTTATCAGTAAAATCTGTGAACTATCTTGTCAGGATATGGTTTGTTTGTTTTGGAATTTCGCGCAAAGGTAAACGAGTGCTATCTGCTCTAGCCGTCCCTAATTTAGCAGTGCAAGACTAGAGGGGAAGCAGTTTGTCATCATCACCCACCGTCAACTCTTGGGCTACTCTTTCACCAACGAATAGTGGGATCGACCGTAACTCAATAACGCCCCCAAGGCTGAAAGGGCGAGCATGTTTAGTGTGACAGAGATTCGAATTCGCGTCCCTCATATTACGAGTCGAATTCCTTAACCCACCTGGCCATGCCGGGCCTGACTTGTCAGGAAGATAAACATAGAAATAAAGGAGATTGCTTGACTTACAGTGTTTGTAGATGATACTTAACATTAATGCTTCAAGAAAACAAATCTTGTTAATTGGAAGTGAAGAAATGACGTTGAAAGTGGAGAAAGAAGTGTAATAAGAAGGACAGTTGAGTGGACTACAAATGTAAAATTAAAATTCCACTATTTGATGAAACAAGAGTAGCCTAACGGTTGGCGGTAGATGCTCTAAACTAGTTTCCTGCCCTATAATTTATAAGTTACAAATCAGGAATTACTATTAACAGAAAAATCTTTACATAGCTTTGAAAAAAAAAATTAAAACAAACAAACGAGTGGAGAAAATGCCCGAGAGGTGGAGCTAAGAATTTACTTGTTTCGAGAACGAACAATAAATATATAATATAAATTATATTAGAAGAAAACAAGGTTATGACTCTGATTCTGGAGAAGATGGAAACAGTGCAACCTCCAAAACCATTATTGCTATATAGAACTGGATAATTGTACATGCTTCAAGGATTTCAGATCTGACAAAAAGATTCACCAACAGTTAAGAAGTTTATTTCTACCAATCAGCGCCATCTAGGACATAATATTTGAAAATTTGGCGCGACGCCTAGAGGGATCGGTTTTCCGACCGGGGTTTTAAAAAAGTGTGTAGTTTCTAAAAAAACACACAAAAAAAGACTCGGTGGGGCTGATTCTTGGCATTGCTGGGCTTACTTTGAGTAAGAAATTATTAGGCGTTATTCAGTTTTGATCATTTATCCAGCATCAACAGAAAGTGAAGATGTCATTCTAATTTGAAGGGGCCTGGCATGGCCAAGCGCGTAAGGCGTGCGACTCGTAATCCGAGGGTCGCGGGTTCGCGCCCGCGTCGCGCTAAACATGCTCGCCCTCCCAGCCGTGGGGGTGTATAATGTGACGGTCAATCCCACTATTCGTTGGTAAAAGAGTAGCCCAAGAGTTGGCGGTGGGTGGTGATGACTAGCTGCCTTCCGTCTAGTCTTACACTGCTAAATTAGGGACGGCTAGCACAGATAGCCCTCGAGTAGCTTTGTGCGAAATTCGAAAACAAGCAAGCAAGTAATTCGAAGGGCAACTGTTTTATGATCAGTGGTATTTCTACTGGTATAAGTTTCAGTCAAGACTGATTTCGGAAAATACTTTTGGTAAGACTTTAGAAATAATTGAAATTGATGGCTACGTATAACTGTTAAATAATTACACTGTACGGTTAAGATACGTAATACTGCGAATACTGTAATATGTAATGTAGTGCGCGGACGTCGTTTCTTCAAGGTCTTAATATTACTTGTAACGCCTGTTCCACCAATCCGCAACATTGTCCTAAACTTCTAAGACAAATGCCTCCACAGAGGCCGCCACTCAAGTACGGTATTCTTTCACATCAACAATAGAGATAGACGCTTTAGAACATTATTAAAGCCACAACACATTAACCTTTTATGAGAAAACTGATTTATAGCGATATCTTAATTACAATAGCGATATCTGAACCCCACTATATCTACTGTATCCAGTGCTGACGAGGCATTTTGATAAGATAAATTGAGCGCAAAGCTACTCAAGGGCTGTGTGGGCTAGCCGACTGGGATACGACAGACATACTAATAGTTAGACCTAATTTATATCGTCAGCTTCTTGAGTAATAATTGTTATAGTTTATTGCAAACCAGAATTAACTTTGTGATTTTTGATTAATATTAAACTCTTTATCTTTGTTTGGTTTGTTTTGAATTTCGCTCAAAGCTACATGAGAGCTATCTGTGCTAACCGTCCCTAATTTAGCAGTGTAAAGCTAGAGGAAGGCAGCTAGTCATCACCACCCACCGTCAACTCGTGGGCTACCCTTTTGCCAACGAATAGTGGGACTAACCGTCACATTATAACGTCCTCACGGCTTAAAGGACGAGCATGTTTGGTGTGACAGGGATTCGAACCCGCGACCCTCGGATTACGAGTCCAACGACTTAACCCACCTGGCCATCCAGGGCCTCCTATTTATCTACCTTTAACACCAAACTGAATATTCTCAATGTATACGAAATTCTGATGAAATTAAAATGTTAATAAATACGAAATTAATTCACTATACTTGGTTGACAAATCCTAGAATTATGTCTCTCAGCTGCTCTTCGGTTTTCGAGAAAGGCATAAAAATATCGTAAGCTTTTTTGTCAAGAAAAACAGCTAATTCAATTTTTGTATCTTCACTTTCCCTCTTCGTGACGTCATTAACCTCGTTCTCATATCCTTCGTTTTCAAATTCTGGCAGGACGAGCTCGTCATCGAGTCGTATTTCTAAAAGAAGGAGGAAGTGAAGGTGAATTATTGTCAAACTGAAGCCTTAAAACAGGAGTTTTTACAGAATAAATAAGCAAATAAACAACACTGGTTCAGCCAATTCCTCATAACAGCTTGGAACACAAACTCTGTAAGATAAAACAAAAACTGACCAAAAGCTTCCCAACGAGTTAAGATCTTACAGCACAGTTTAAGTTAACAAAAAGTGTTGATCATTCCAACTGCCCTCTACAAAATTTGTAAAAATGGAACTTCCTAATAATTATAAGTAATAGCTACCATGATGATAGAAACAAAACAAAACACTTGGCACTACTACAAATCAAACTTAAGGCTAGTTTAAGTTTGTTTGTTTGTTTGTTTTGAATTTCGCACAAAGCTACTCGAGGGCTATCTGCGCTAGCCGTTCCTAATTTAGCAGTGTAAGACTAAAAGGAAGGCAGCTAGTCATCGCCACACATAGCCAACTCTTGGGCTACTCCTTTACTAACGAATAATGGGATTGACCGTAACATTATAATGCCCCAACGGCTGAAAGGGCGGGCATGTTTGGTGCGACGGGGATTTGAACTCGCGATCCTCAGATTACGAGTCGAACGCCTTAACCTACCTGACCATGCCTGGCCATTTAAAGTGTTAAATTGAAGATAAAATAATGATAAATATTTAATAATAAATAATTTACAGAATCTACTAAACGTGACAATAGAAATTTTACTCAAGTAACTTAAAGTTAAAGTTGTCACCTTACTCAAGTAACTAGTTAACGTTGGCACCTTACTCAAGTAACCAGTTAAAGTTGGCTCCTTACTCAAGTAACTAGTTAAAGTTGTCACCTTACTCAAGTAACCAGTTAAAGTTGTCACCTTACTCAAGTAACCAGTTAAAGTTGGCACCGTAATCAAGTAACTAGTTAAAGTTGGCACCTTACTCAAATAACTAGTTAAAGTTGGCACCTTACTCAAGTGACCAGTTAAAGTTGGCACCGTACTCAAGTAACTAGTTAAAGTTGGCACCTTACTCAAATAACTAGTTAAAGTTGGCACCTTACTCAAGTAACTAGTTAAAGTTGGCTCCTTACTCAAGTAACTAGTTAAAGTTGGCACTTTACTCAAGTAACCAGTTAAAGTTGGCACCTTACTCAAGTAACTAGTTAAAGTTGTCACCTTACTCAATAACCAGTTAAAGTTGTCACCTTACTCAAGTAACTAGTTAAAGTTGGCACCTTACTCAAGTAACTAGTTAAAGTTGGCACCTTACTCAAGTAACTAGTTAAAGTTGGCTCCTTACTCAAGTAACTAGTTAAAGTAGTCACCTTACTCAAGTAACTAGTTAATACTAGACCTTTCAAAACAAAGTCTCTTAAACATTTTCGTGAAGTCAGGTTCATGTGATCAAAATATAATTTATACTTTTTATTATTTATTTACAAGATATATTTACTTTCCTTCATTGGAATAAATAATAAACATACCATCAGCGGTAAGCGTGGACTCTGCTTCGTCTTCGTGAGTGACGATATGAGCAACAACCTCGTCATTGGGGCCGAGAGATTCGTCTTTGGGTACCAGTCTTTTCCCCAACATACGCCTAAGCCGAAGGGGTACCGGTCTTATCCTCACAACATGGTTGGGCAAAAACAGTAACCCCGTCTGTAAAGTTGTTTCAATTATTAGAACAGCTTAGACTAAGGTGCCATTAAGTTGTCTGATAAAAAAAAATCTAAATACATACATTAATCTAACTTGCAGGGCCATGTTCCATATATACTCTCTTTTACAAATTAAGAAAACTTTAATGTCTAATTCGCCCTGGAACGACATAACTTTGAAATATATTCTATTTTGCGGCTACTGGTTATGACTGGGTGTCACTAGGTCTAAGGTTGAGACCGTGTTATGTCATGAAAACGCACTGTACGTCAAGTCCAGAGGGGCGTTATAACTTAGACAGAAGTCCCAGTATTTATCTAATGGTATCATAGAGAGTATATGCTGCTTAGTGCATACTTCCCATTTGGACAGAAATTCTAAGTGATGAATTTATACGAACGGCTAAGTGTAAAACATAAATGTTCTCTGACTGAGTTGTTTACCCCTTGTATCGCCTGAGGCACTGACTAATTTCTAAATCTATATGCACTTCAATATGCGTTTATATCTGTTCCTTCCACGTTTCTATATTTCCTGATCAACCAGCACCAAACTTGACACACTGATACAGGATGACACGAGGAAGGTTAAGATGGGGGTTAGGGATTGTAACCCCATCTAATTTCGGAAAAAATTACTAAATCAACACAACTTGACACAGTAATGCAGGATGGCATGAAGAGGCTCAGCATGGCCAGGCGGTTAGGCGCTCAACTCGTAGTCTGAGGGCCACAGGTTGGGATTCCTTGTTTCAACAAACATTCTCACCCTTTTAGCCGCGGGGGCGTTATAAGTCACGGTTAATCCCACTATTCGTTGGTAAAAGAATAACCCAAGAGCTGGCGGTGGGTAGTGATGACTAGCTGCCTTCCCTCTCGTCTTAGACTGCTGATGTAACTTTGCGAAAACTTTAAGATAAAGCCTGATAAATATTGAAATTATATGGATCGGTGTTGAATGTTTTATGTTTTATTTTATAATTTAAAAACTGAATTGGAGGGCCTATTTGGACCAACAGATACCTCACTATACTTAAATTATGTATGTACGTTATTGACGGTTAAGTGTGTGTGTTTGCTTATAGCAAAGCCACATCGGGCTATCTGCTGAGCCTACCGAGGGGAATTGAACCCCTGATTTTAACGTTGTAAATCCGTAGACTTGCCGCTGTACTAGCGGGTGGCGACGGTTAAGTGTATTATATTAATTTGCTGACAGGAGAGGGAAGCCAGATATTTTGGTTTGTTTTGAATTTTGCGTAAAACTGCACGAGGGCTATCTATGCTAGCCGTCCCAAATTTAGCAGTGTAAGACTAGATGGAAGGCAGCTAGTTATCATCACCCACCGCCAACTCTTGAGCTACTCTTTTACCAACGAATAGTGGAATTGACCGTTACATTATAACGCCCCCCACGGTTGAAAGAGCTTGAATGTTTGGTGTGAAGGAGATTCGAACCCGCGACTCTCGGATTACGAGTCGAGTGCCTTAACCACCTGGCCATGCCGGGCTAAGCCAGATTTGCACGAATAATTTTCATTGTAATTTCCACTTTATAACAAAAGGTGCTGTTGAAAATAGACCAGTGATCTATCCAAGCAAACTCTAGTGGCAATCGAAAATTTGTTGATGGTCAGTTTTAACTGTCAATTTTAACATATGTGTAATTATCACGTAGACATGGGGTCGTACCTCAGTACTTTTCAAACGATGGTAAATATGATGTTTCCTTCACATTGGAAATTATACTATTTGTTTGTTTTTTTTATCAATAGTTATTTGCATTACCAGTGGTCAGTAAATTGGCTGCCAATAGAGCTAACAAAAATTCGCGGTCAGTAGCCCCTACTTTTGAAATCAAAGTTTAGCCACTGAATTCAAGTATCCAAAGCGAAACTACTTTAGACACCTATCGTAATTTAAAGTATGTATATTAAAACAGAAAAACACGCTTGTCACAGAAAAAAGAACAAAGTATTTGTACATCTCACCAAGCCCCTGGTTTCGTCGTAATGACTTAATGCGGCAGTAATGTTTTTGTTTCTACTGCTTCCTTGGTAGTGACAATTTTTGGCGGGAACGCTCAAAAACTCTTCTCCATTTTCGGTTGTCTTCACAATCCGTAAGTTTGGTGATATCAAGTGTACGTTTTTTTCGAAGCTTCAGGTCCACTTGTTGACCAAATAACTCCATCTGGTAAGCTATTTCGAAATCTTCATTGTCGTTTAGGTAGCGCTCTGGGCGAATGATGTCAAATAGATCTGTTGGGTCTTTGCTTCTGCGCATTCGAACAAAAACCACGTCGTAGTTCGGTACTGAAATATAGCATGAATCAATATTACGTTTCTTCGTTTTAAGAAAATTTAAAATTTGAAGAGAAACCAGGCAATAATAAACTTCCCCTGCAGCTGAATTTATTGAATCATCCAAGATCCAGGGATATCTTTGGGATCAAAAAGGTCGCTGTGATGACCACTCTAAGTTTATTTTTAGTAGTATTTTTTGTTTATTTGTTACAATGTAATTATGAAACAGAACGACTGACTAATCTTGTTTAGCCTAAAGATATAAAAATAATGTAAGAGAATATCAAAAATAAATAACTGGTTAATATAAAAAAAAAATTATAAACGAATGGCTCAGATCGAGACAAGCGCATTAACAAAGCACTTATTCAGAATGACCTCATGACCTATAGGTAGGCTCAGATAAAATGAAGCCCGGTGTTTAGCGGATTATAAAACATGTAAAAAGAATAAAACAAAATTATGTGCATACTTCTTAAACAGGGTAAGTTAACCTTTTATATTCACATTAAACCTTCAGATTGTTGTTTGTTTTTGAATTTTGCGCAAAGCTACTGGAGGGCTATCTGCGCTAGCCGTCTCTATTTTTGTAGTGTAAGACAAGAGAGAAGACAGCTAGTCATTAACATCTACCGCCAATTCATGGGCTACTTTTTAACAACGAATAATAGGATTGAACGTCATATTATAACGCTCCTACAACTGACAGTGCGAGTATGTTTGGTGAGAGAAGGATTCGAACCTTTGACTCTCAGATTTCGAGTGAATACTTTAACCACTTGGTCATGCTAGACCTCACATTGGTGACTTATGAATGACGTGTTTTAGTTCTTAACCAATCAGTATTGCATAAAATATGTTCTGAAGCACTTCCTGTGCGGTGTTCTATTAACAATTATTGTTCAAACAAGCATCTATAGCTGAGGCTTTACGGGAAGTGGTGAAAACATTCCGTGTTTTGGTTTGATTCTGTGGCAGATTAGTTTTTTTTATGTATTTCAGAAACAATGCTGTAAAAACTAAAAAATATTCAAACACAATCAAAACCTCCATGAAGTGGAATTCTGCTATAACCAGACTGTTCAAATAAGCCACAATGACATGTTTCTTGCATACATAAAAACCTTCGTTTATCCTCTATGTATGCATAAACACTCTCTTCGGACATAATCTAAATACCCGCCATTTTGTTTCTGTCGGTTCCATTGACCTGTCCAGCTAATGTCAAATAATAAAATTTTCATAAGTATTTCAATGACACACTAGTAAATTACAAACTTGGACTCCCTTCGGACATAATCTAAATACCCACCATTTTGTTTCTGTCGGTTCCATTGACCTGTCCAGCTAATGTCAAATAATAAATTTTCATAAGTATTTCAATGCCACACTAGTAAATTACAAACTTGGACTCCCTTCGGACATAATCTAAATACCCACCATTTTGTTTCTGTCGGTTCCATTGACCTGTTCAGCTAACCTCAAAGAATAAAAAATCTTCACAAGTATTTCAATGTCACACCAGTAAATTACAGATTTTGATACTGACCTTTGGTCGATAATCCTCCGTTGACATCATCCTCAAGTTTACTTATGGAGAAGAGCTGTTTAAGCTCATCCTCATTCATCAGTTTATGAAGGCTCTTCCAGGGCTGTCAATAAAAGGCAATATTTAAAGTGAATAGAAAGCACGTCTTCTGACAAAATATTTAAATTTAAATGGCGAGTAAGTTAGGCTTAATATTTTGCAAAATCCTGATTTTTGGTTTCAGAAATATTTACAAATTGAACTAGATTCTGTTGTGATAGAATGGACTTGAAATCTTTTAGAAGCGTTGGTAAGATCAGTGGTTAAATGCATGTGACTGAGAGTTTAAGTCAGCAAATATTACGTTAGCAGCCTTAGAGAGTTAGGACTAACAAGCATATTTAGGAATTGTATGGAGACACTTCAATAAAAATTGGCAGTCTATCAGAATAAATTAAGATAATAAAGCTTGAGCTTCTTCAGATATTTTTGAAATTTGATAATAAGTAAGTTCCGATGACTTTGAAACAGATCCAAGTTAGTTAGACCACTTTCCCTTACACAGTGGTATATATCGTCTGCAGACTTACAACGCTAGAAACCAGGTTTAGATATCCATGGTGGGCATAACACAGATAGCCCTTTGTATAGCTTTCTGCTTAACTGCAAACAAACCAAGGTAGTTCAAATAAAGTTCGTCAATAGTAAGGCCAAGTGCTTGTTTCGAATAAAAGTAAAATTTTACCTCCTGTATTTGCACTTCAAAAATATTTAGGCCTGACTTGGCCAGGTGGGTTAACGCGTACGACTCGTAATCTGAGGGTCGCGAGTTCGGATCCCCGTCACACCAAACATGCTCGATTTTTCAGCCGTGGGAGCGTTATAATGTTACGATCAATCCCACTGTTCGTTAGTAAAAGAGTAGTTCAAGAGAGGTCGCTGTGGGTGGAGATGACTAGCTGCCTTCCCTCTAGTCTTACACTGTTAAATTAGGGACGGCTAGCGCAGATAGACCTCGTGTAGCTTTGCGCAAAATTCAAAAAACAAACAAAAATATTTGCATCATAAGATAACTTAACATTTTTTACCTGTCACATTGACCATAGTTACAGACGTATGATTTTATATTATGAATTGTAGTAACACTGCGAGCACTCTCAGACACATATAGGTGCCACCTATGGAGCTTTTCTGTAATAATTCATGCACTACATACAGGAATTTAGTGAAAGTTCCCCCTCCCCTCCTCAAGTGGCTCATCGGAACATTTGCAGACTATTAACATTAAAAACTGAGTTTCCATACTCTAGGTGGGTACAGTACAAACATCCTGTAGTGTATCTTCATGCTTAGCTTCGAACAAAGCAGCAGAAATAATCAAAAGTTAGCGACTTTAAGACATTCACAGTTTTAAAAATTAAAGCTTATGTTTCATAAAGACATCCTCCTTTACATGTTAACGTGTGCATATATCAAAATTTCGCCACCTGTTAATGATTGTAAAAACTAAAGACGAACTATTACGCGAAATCAAAGACGTATAATGAAGAATGCAATGAAACTACACACTGGTGGCCAAAATCTTAAGGCCAATGAACATAAAGAAAAAATATGCATTTTGCGTTGTTAGACTCAACCACTTATTTGACTAGAGCTTCGAAAGATGAAAATAAGAAACTGGAAAATAAAAATAAAAACACTTTTTAGCATTTAATATGGAAAATGTGAACACTATGAAATTAGCCTAAATACAAGCTGGTCAAAAGTTTAAGACCATATCAAAAAGAAGTCCTAAACAGGTTACGAAATGCCCAACAAGAGGTCTCAGTAGTGAGTTGAACGGCTGTCTTTGCGAAAAACTACAAACATTCGCTTTGGCATGATCGATATAAGCGTTTACAGAAGGCTGGCTGGAATGTTATTCCAAGTGGTGAAGATGGCTTCACGAAGATCATGCACTGTTTGAAATTGACTTCCATTTCTATAGATTTCCCTTGCCATCCACCCCCAAATATTTTCAATAGGGCTCACTTCGGGCGAACACGCTGGACGGTCCAAAAGAATTACGTTATTCGCCATGAAAAAGTCCTTTATCCTACTGAAAAATCCAATAATTTCCACACAAGCGAGGGCATTCAGTCAATAAGGATGTTCTCTCCAACAGTAGCCAGCTACTGTTTGACGCCCCTGTATAATCTGAAGCTTCATTGTTCCATGGAAGGAGAAAGCATCCCAGATCATGATGGAACCTCTTCCACTGTGTCGTGTAGAAAATGTCTCCGGTGGGATATCCTTATCGTGCCAGTAACGTTGGAAGCCATCTGGATCATCCAGGGTAAATTTTTTCTCATCAGAGAACAAAACCTTCTTCCACTTTTCTACGTCCCATGTTTGGTGCTTTTCAGCAAATTTTAACCGAGCTGTTTCGTGGTGTGTAAGAAAGCGTGGCCTTTGAAGACGTTTACGACTTTTAAAGCCTTCCTCTCGCAGATACCGGCTTGTTCTCAAGCTGCATTCTGCGTCCGTAAGAGCCTTAATCTGGTTCGACGATCGGCTGGTGTCTTGCCAAACAATCCATCGAATCCTCCTGCTCAACGCCGGCGAAATTTTTATAAGCCGACCACTTAAAATTCTCGTGTCGTATCCCTCAGGGTCTTTTAATAAATTTACAACAACAGTTTTACTACACCCAATCTCACCAGTGATGACACGTTGAGAGAGACCTTGTTTTTATAACTCGACAATTCTGCCACGTTCAAACTCTGTCAACTTTTTAGCCTTTGCCATGTTTTTACCCAATGTAACACAGGAGATGTCAGTGGGAGATGTTGACAACGCTAATGCTTGAACACAAATGACTAAATCTCGTTACGTGTTTGCCGATTAACGCTTCGTTTCATTATGGTCTTAAACTTTGACCAGCTAGTATTTAGACTAATTTCATAGTATTCACATTTAAATTAAATGCTAAAAAGTTTTTTTTTTATTTTCTCTTTTCTTAATTTTATCTTTCGAAGCTCTACTCAAACAATTGGTTGAGTCTAACAACGTAAAATGCATATCTTTTTTTTTTATGTTCATTGGACTTAAAAGTTTGGCCAGCAGTGAATATACGTACGATGTTATCTTATTTTAAAGTTCACGCAAAACTACAGAATGGCTATCTGCGCTAGCAATCCCTAATTTAGCAGTGTAAGACTAGAGGGAAGGCAGCTATTCATCATCAGTCACCGCCAACTCTTGGGCTACATTTTACCAACTAATAGGGAGATTGACCGTAACATTATAATATTCTTATAGCTGAAAGGGCGAGTATATTTGGCGAAAGGAGGATTCGATCCCACGACCCTCAGACTGCGAGTCGAGCACCTTAACCACCTTGCCATACACAGTGTTAAAAATATATAACAACGTCGTGTCTGTTCAATGTATTAGGTTATAAAATACGTTCGACCAATCAATGAACGAACTTTCATTTTTTTAATTATTATTTTAGTCGTTACGGTAAAACGAAACTTACATTTTCAGAACTGGAAGCTCTACCGATTCCAAGTAACAACACCCCATACAGAAGTGGTAAAATAAAATCCATTCGCACGTGCCAATGTGTTCCAAATAACAGCTCTTACTTCCAACGTCTGGAATTGCTGGTCAATATAAATGGTTATACATATAAAGTTTGACTTGCGGTATTAAGATATAATTTCGTAAACACGTTTATCAGCAATTATTTCTTCATGTACAGTAAAAAGTAAAATAAGTAAAGAAATCACAGCAAAATTTTAAAGTTTTATGGACAAAATTAATAGCTAAACAAAACACGGATACATTTTGGACTGAATAACAAAGACTGTACGATAAAGCTCGGCACCTGTAGGTAAAATTGATGAGTATCATTTAGTTTCATCTAGTCGAATTAGAAAGTGGAGACGAATATGGAAGATAAATATGTCATCATTGGAATCTTCTTTCTGTTCGAAGGTCTTAACATCAGAGAAATATTTTCAAACACAAACTAGACTTCTAAAAGTGTGGTTACAGATATTTTGTTAAATTCAATACACAGGATTTCTAGTTTTAAATAGATTATATTTTAAGTAAAAGTTCAATTGTTCTTATTTCTTGAGGTACTTGTGGCAAAGCCTCTTGGCTACATAAATGTAAAGTAATTATGAAAACAGCTTACGTTAGCGAAATAAATTATTTGATGGAAAATGTAGTCACTGTAGAAGATTCTATGTCCACAAGAAATATAAATACTGTTGATTTTCCAGTTGTAAAATATTTACTTGATGCCAACACGAATTCTTGGCTGCCTGTCGGATTAGTAAATCACTATAGAATGATAATATCAAAGCCACATGGAAAACGTTTCAAGTTACAGCCGAGCTCTGAAATAATAAACATTAAATATGTAAGCTTAAGACTGTAAAATAATACAGATATTCCTACCTAATCCTTATGAAGAAACTTACTCAGATAGTGACTTTGATAGATATAAAACTAGAAAGCCATATCAAATAGTTTTTCCTATGTTTTGACGTTAGTTTGTTTTTTACAAATAAAACTAGAAACTTTCTATATATATGCTTGTAGTTCCAAAATTAGAAACTTTGAGAAGATAGAACGAATGTGTGAAATTAAGCACAAAACTACACAATGGACCATGAGTGCTCTGTTCACCACGGGTATCGAAATCCGGTTTTAACAGGGGGAGTCGAGAGATATACAGCTGCGCCACTGAGGTGCAAGAATATAACAAGCAGTTATAGTTTGTAAATAAATTATATATATATATATATATAATGCATAGCTACGGGCAAATATATGCTTAAACTAAGACACGGCCCCCACTAAGCATCTATAAAAGTTTACAAGTAGAAAATCGTCCTTTTTAAATAAAATACATACACCTAAACATTGGTTTAAATAAAACTTTGTTCTATTGAAGTAACTAATCAAGGAATGTATGTAAAATATTTAATACTATGTCTATGGATTATTTTATTCCTTCAGTTTACGTATAATTTAGGGCTTGGCTTCCTAAAGGCACCGATTGTATAGTGTACAAAGCATTTAGTATCTATCATGTCACAGTCATCATATATTGCTGGCTGCTAACTCTTTTTTGACTCTCTACCTTATTTTTGTTGTAGGAACATCATATATTTAGAGTAAAACTAATTAAAAGGGGTAAAGGTAACATCGTTTACAGTAGTATAATGTTGTGTTTTTAGCTTATGCATAATATAAAAGAAACAAATCGAATTTTAAATACCCATATCACTCTCGTAATACCTCATTTAATATTTTACAATATATTTGTTGTAGGTCAGTAAAAAAAGAAAAAGACAAATTACAAACAGTACATTTTGAATTTCCTCGTAAGACTAACATGTGTGAATTTTTCCGCATTTCCGTCTGCCTGTATAGAACCTTAGTAACCAATAGTAAAGGTTTTAAAGTGTTGTTTGAAACGAATCTTTGAGATTTAAGCCACTTTTGGCCGCAACGTTTTATTAGAGTTTCATAAAAATTCCTTGTGATTTCTATAAAGATTCTTGATAATATGGAATTTTTATTCTGCCCCCTAGTGACAGAGTGATATATCTTCAGACTTACAACGCTAAAAACCGGATTTAGATACCCGTGGTGGGCAGAGCACAGATATAACCCTTTGTGCAGCTTTGTGCTCAGTTTCAAACAAACTGTTTTTTTAACCCAAACGTTATACAAGCGTAACCCAAATCTCTCAGTGTTGAAACAATATTTGGATATTTAGTATTAATAGTATACTATACAACACTAGAATGACGTTAAGCTAGGTTTATATAAAATCAAATGTCCTTAATTTATCTCGTTTGATAAAGGGGTTCTAAAGTCAAAATATACCAGGCAACATGTATACAAATTACTAGGAAACACTGGTTAAAGTACATATAGTTGCCAGGCAACACTAATATAAGTACATGTAATTACTACACAACACTAGTTTAAATACATGCAGTTGCTAAGTGCCATATATACAGTTACTAGCCAATACTAGTTTAAAACACATTCAGCTGGTTTCGAGAATTCATATGCTGGTAGTTTATATTATCTGAAAAAACATTGACATGAATAAAAGTTATCATACCCAAAAGGAAAATAATCAGGAGAATTTGAAAATCATAAAGACAATAACATTTGTGGCATAAATTATAATATATGAAACTAAAATAATTACTTACATTAAACAGTCGGTTTTGGAATTTCGCTTAAAGCTACACGAGAGCTATCCACGATAAGTGTTCCTAATTTAACAACAGTGTGAGACTACAGAGAACACAATTCGTCAACACCACCTACCAGCTCTTGGGATATCCTTTTACTAAAGAATCGTAGAATTGGTTATCATTTTATAACGTCGCTGATGTAAGGGGAATTAGATCCCCCGACCCTCAGATACCAAGTCTAGCGATCTAAACACCTGGCCATAGCTGGTCTTAAATTTGATATGCATCTACAGGGCTACAATATGTCACATCTGATAGGGAGCTGATTGGTTAAATTCGTTCAGAAATATATTCTGACTAGAACTGCAAGTGTTAAAAGAGGTGTAATAAATGGGAACTTTACAAACACGAATATCAAGGGCTGAAGTCGGTGAATGCGGAAAACGAGGAAAAAGGTGAATCGTAAAAATATTTTTAAAATTAAAGAACTTTAAGCCAATAGAGAAAAGCAGAAGCTGCGAAATACTAAAGGAACTTTAAAAAAGATAAAACTATAGTAAAAGATAAAACTGTAGTAAAATAAGAAAACTATATTAAAAGATAAAATTACACTAAAATATCTCAGTTGGAGTAAGAGATAAGACTACGTAAAATAAGAAAACTATTGTAAAAGACAAAACTATAGTAAAAGGTAAAACTATTGTAAAAGACAAAATTATAGTAAAATAAGAAGACTATATCAAAAGATAAAATTAGAGGAAAATAAGAAAACTATAATAAAATAACAAAATATATTAAAAATAAAACTATAGCGAAATAAGAAAACTATATTAAAAGATAAAACTGTAGTAAAAGACAAAACTATAGTAAAATAAAAAACTATATTAAAAAGTAAAACTACAGTAAAATAAGAAAACTATATTAAAAGATAAAAGTATAGTAAAATAAAAAAATCTTTACCAAAATATAAAACTACAGTAAAAGATGTAACAATATAAAAATAAAAAACAATAGTAAAACACGAAAACTAGAGTAAAAGATAAAGCTATGGTAATTAAGAGAACTACAGTAAAAGATAAAACTGTATTAAAGACAAAACTATAGTTAAAGACAAAATATAGTAAAAGACAAAACCATAGTAAACTAAGAAAACTATAGTAAAAGAGAAAACTATGGTAAAAGACAAAAACTATAGTAAAATAGGTAACTGTAGTAAAAGACAAAACTATAGTGAAAGATACAACTATAGAAAAATAAGAAAGCTATAGGAAAAGATAAAACTATGGTAAAATAACAAACTATATTGAGAGATAAAACTATATTAAAATAAGAAAATTTCAATTTGTCATTCTAACATCCTTTCATAAAAATGTCCGATAATTCGTATTTTAATTTTGGTTTATAGCCATAACACCATTAAACTCGATACAAGTAAACTTCATACTCTAACTATGTAAGTACTTTCAACTGTCAGATTCAAGTTCAAGAAATCAGAGCTCTGAATTTGTTTCCATGACACACACAAACAAGTCCTCCGCTGGTGCAGTGGTAATTTTGCGAATTTACAGCGCTAAAATTAAGGGTTTGATTCCAGTCGGTGGACTCAGCAGATCGCCTAATGTGGCTTTGCAACAAAAATAACTTTACTTTGTGACACAAGAGAGAAAAAGATCTATTATTATTATGGAGAATCCAGTTTTTTGAAATATTTAACTTTATTTTCCCTTGTCTCCGGATTTACAACGCTAAAATCAGGGGTTCGATTCTCCTCGGTGGGCTGAGCAGATAGCCCGATGTGGCTTTGCTATAAAAAAACATACATACATTATTTTCTCTTCTTTACAAAAAGGAAAATGTTTATTAATATTTTTAATGCTAATCACATTTGTTGCTCTTTTCACGATTTTGAGTATTGCAAACAGAAAATACCCTTAACAAAGCTGAAACACCCAGAACATAACCTTAGGTCACAGATGGAAGCATCGACTACAGATGAAGCTTGAATATACTGGAGAAAAAGCGAAAAAATCACCTACTTTGTTACTTCAGAGTAAACTTCAAGTTTACCACAAACTTCAATAAGGCTTCGAAATTTTAGATTGTTGATAGCATAACTTGTAACGCATTTATATAAACTAATCTGTTCGTGAGCACGGGTTCGTTTCCAGTCTGAACCACTTCGGTAATTGATTTCATTATCATTGGGAGTAATTAGTCGAAATGTTGCGCATATTTAAACGACCACGAGCGCAAAGGTGCGGGTTGTAATCACCAGCACATGAAGGCATATCTCGACGCGGAAATGAACGCGATGATCTCACTAAACGCACCATCATGGACGCTACTGGCCTCTGGTTGACTACACTCTCAATCGCGGTTTCCACGCTCGTACAATTAATAACATAAACCCACTGATTGTTCCGGAATCTATAATTGAAGCGCCTTATGCGGGCTTGCCTCATACTTCCCTGCATTTACATTTAGTAAGGGGTGTGGATGTGATCTCTATTTCAGTTTTTTATACATACAACTACTGAATAGCACCATCAGATACACTGGATACATAAGATATATGGATGGGTAGGAACTTACGGGCCACCCTGTACATACAACTACTGAATAGCACCATCAGATACACTGGATACATAAGATATATGGATGGGTAGAAACTTACGGGCCACCCTGTACATACAACTACTGAATAGCACCATCAAATACACTGTATACATAAGATATATGGATGGGTAGGAACTTACGGGCCACCCTGTACATACAACTACTGAATAGCACCATCAGATACACTAGATACATAAGATATATAGATGGGTAGAAACTTACGGGCCACCCTGTACATACAACTACTAAAAGCACAATCAACGCTGGAATCAACCATCAGATCTGTAGGTTTGATAATATAAATCATATAAATCATTTTAATAAAAAGTAATTAAACTAACAAACCTGTGACTCATGATGACTTAGTAAATGTGTATATTTTATGAAATATTTCACAATGTGCGAGATAAGGTTACTTATTTGGTTTATTTTGTATTTCGCGCAAAGTTACGCGAGTGCTATCTGCGCTGACCGTCCCTAATTTAGCAGTGCAAGACTAGAGAGAAGGCAGCTAGTCATCACCACCCACCGCCAATTCTTAGGCTATTATTTACCAACGAATAGTGATATTGACCGTAAATTATAACGCCCCAACGGCGGAAAGGACGAGCATGTTTGGTGTAACGGGGATTCAAACCCGCGACCATCCGATTATGAGTCGAGTGATTTAACCACCTGGCCATGCCGGGCCGACGAGATAAATAAATTTAGCTTACTTGTATGTGTTAGTTATATTTCATCTCTAGAGAATAAAATATTTTAAGGTCACATCAACGGAAACTTTTCAAAATGTGAGTACAATTTACTGTTTTCCCAACACTACTGAAAGCGTAGTCTTGAGTTTGTGTTAAGAACGTAGCTTGAACGACTGGATTTGCGATTGTATTTGTTGAATATTGTTTTTGTGTTCACAATTTGACCACGAGATTCATTATAATAAACAAAAACATCCGCTTGTAATTTGTGTACGTTTAACTTGTTGCAAGTTAAACCTACTTAGTCCTAGACGGTAATGATAAAACGAAGATATTACAATAGCTCAACCTACTTAGTCCTAGACGGTAGTGATAACACGAAGATATTACAATTGTTCAATTTGTTAAGTCCTAGACGGTAGTGATAACATGAAGATTACAACAGTTAAATTTATAAAGAATTCAGCCACTTCAGAATAGGGTTAAATTGTTCAATAGTTAAATTAAGAAAGAGACCACAGGCCTATGCCTGTGTCAAAGAAATCCTAAACTACAAGTCGTTGAGGGTAAAAAAATATGAATAATGGACATATATAACAATACTATCTCTCATAGGTGGATGTAAACATTTTATTTATTTATCAAAGAATTACTTAATGCCGACTAACAAGGCGTCTTTGAATATTGTTTTTCCTGTAAAAGTGTTCGCCATGTCTAGTACAACTACAATAAGTAAAAACGTTATTTACTGAGCAGCTGATGTAAGAGACGACTATTGAATTGAGTAACTTTCAGTTTTAGGCCATTGAAAAAATGGGTGTGGCAATATTTGTTGTAGGGTTAATGGGAAAATATTTTCAATTTTCGGAAATTCTTCTGCGTTTAGTTATTTCATAACAGCAGTTTTGTTTTGAATTTCGCCCAAAGTTACACGAGGGCTAACTGAGTTAGCAGGTCCTAATTTAACAGTGTAAGCCTAGAGAGAAGGCAGCTACTCATTACTGACCACCTCCAACTCTTGGACTACTATTTTACCAACACATAGTGGGATTGACCGTCACATTATAACGTCCTCACGGCTTAAAGGACGAGCATGTTTGGTGTTACAGGGATTCGAACCCGCGACGCTCAGAGTAGGAGTTGAGCGCCTCAACCACCTAACCATGCCAGGCCTCATAAAAATAATTTAGGCGTATAACACGTATGAACAGCACTTGTTATACACACACACACAATACTTTGATTTCACCAATCTTCGTCGCTTCATTTAAAGTCGTTGCTGTTTTTTTAAATAAATTAATTGCAAAAATTATTCAACAATAGATAACTGCCAGGCTCAACAGATTCTGACATGTTATCTTATTAGGGCTAATGTTTAAATGTGTTTTTAAATAATTTTTCCGTTCATGTTTTAGGCTCGGCATGGCCAAGCGTGTTAAGGCGGGCGACTCGTAATCTGAGGGTCGCGGGTTCGCATCCCCGTCGCGCCAAACATGCTTGCCATTTTAGCCGTGTGGGCGTTATATTGTGACAGTCAATCCCACTATTCGTTGGTAAATGAGTAGCCCAAGAGTTGGCGGTGGGTGGTGAAGACTAGCTGCCTTCTCTCTGGTCTTACACTGCTAAATTAGGGACGGCGAGCACAGATAGCCTTCGAGTAGCTTTGTGCGAAATTCAAAACAAACTGAATCAAACTATGCTTCGAAACACTGGCTGGGTAGTATGAAAACATACAGTTATAAGACAGTAATGGGGGTAATTGCTGAATGATCTTCTACCATTAATCAGTGGGAAAATTTATGAGGGTAATAACAGGTAAAGAATTCTCGCGTAGAATTAATTTGGGTCTGTCACAACCAACTGTCGGTCTGATTTTTGTCATTGTTATCCAGCATTTCAGTTCAATATTTTAATCAATAGATAACGTTAGTTTAACACCGCTGAAATAATAAAATGTGTTTTTGTTTTTCTCATAGCAAAGCCACATGTAGCTATTTGCTGTGTCCACCGAGGAGAATTGAACCCCTGATTGTAGCGTTGTAAATCCAGCCTTACCACTGTTCCAGTCGGGAAAGAAATAATAAAGAAACAACATTACAAAAAAACAAACAAACAGTTATTCGACTGGGAGAACAAAGTAATTTACTTTAACAACTAACTGATTAAAAGCGAAGGTAAATAAAAAACTAGGAACTCGTCTTTTTATTTGAAGAACGCCAAATATAGACTCACAGCAACATGGTTTTCTTACAGGTCGAGAATGATCAGTACACCAATAGAGTAAAGAAAAAAACACACGTGTGAAATGAAAATGATTTCCCTGTTTGGTTTCAGTTTTGTTTTAATTATCGAATGAATTTTGTTTGTTTTTAATTTCGTGCAAAGCTACTCGAGGGCTATGTGCGCCAGCCGTCCCTAATTTAGCAGTGTAAGACTAGACGGAAGGCAGTTAGTCATCACCACCCACCGCCAACTCTTGGGCTACTCTTTTACCAACGAATAGTGGGATTGACCGTCACATTATAACGCCCCAACGGCTGAAAGGGCGAACATGTTTGGCGCGACAAGGATGCGAACCCGCGACCCTCAGATTACGAGTCGCACGTCTTAACACGCTTGGCCATGCCGGACCCATGAATTTTGTAACAACTCAATCTGCGCTCTTAGCAAACTTTCTCTTAACCAGAAGAGTTTTCTCTAAAGAACATTACTAGTTTTGTACTTTTAACTCTTATTTCATTTTAGTTTGGAAATAAAAGAAATCTGTGTTCATAGTAAAATCAATTTATATCTTATGTAGATCTGATGTGTGTTTTTCATAGCAAAGCCACATAGGGTCTGACCACCGAGACGAATTGTTATTAGTGTATCAGAGAACGGCTGGTGTGCGTATTAACCCTTTTACTAACAAAGCAGAGAACAACGTTTCGACCTTCCTAGGTCATCTTCAGTTTAACCTGGGGAAAAAAATAAAATGAAAATAAAAATATATATGTCAGGTTAAAATACGCAGGTTAATCTGAAGATGACTCGGAAAGTCGAAACGTTGTTATCCACTTTATTACCCATACCAGACGTTTTGAGATACATATTGATTTCAAGTGGGGTTCTCGTCATCAAGAATTACTTCACCACGGCGATTATACGAGAAATGTAAGTCTTTTGTGTTTTTTTATGTACTGTGATATATGTTTAAACTCCATTATGCCTGACCTCACCTACATTACGCCACTGTTAATCGTACATACTCGTGCAATCCTAACGAAACTAAGGAACTTAAATAAAAAAATCATCAGTATAAGAAATGACATTTATTTTATTCAACTGTGAAGAAAGAAAAAAATTAATCCCTAATTTTGTGAAGATACAATTATCCAAGAATTTTCATCAGTATACAAACATTATCCATAATTTACAGAACAAACTACTAAAAACATGTTACATTGGAAATATAAAGAACTAAATGACCTGTAGAAACAAAAAAATGAATCTCGACCTGCGGCCCAGCATGGCCAAGTGTGTTAAAGGCGTTCGACTCGTAATCCGAGGGTCGCGGGTTCGAATCCCGGTCGCATCAAAAATGCTAGCCCTTTCAGCCGTGGGAGCGTTATAATGTGACGGTCAATCCCACTATTCGTTGGTAAAAGAGTAGCCCAAGAGTTGGCGGTGGGTGGTGATGACTAGCTACCTTTTATCTGGTCTTACACTGCTAAATTAGAGACGGCTAGCGCAGATAGCCCTCGAGTAGCTTTGCGCGAAATTCAAAACAAACAAACAAACAATCAATTGACAACTCAATTGACTCAATAATAAGAACGATAAGGAAAATAAGTTCCGCCACAACAAGATAAATTAAGATGCCAACATGACAAACCACCAACAAACCTCGTAATTAACAGATCCAACCGAAAATTAAGCAATGAAGAAATACATGTGTTTTTTTTGTGTGTGTGTTTTTTAAAGCAAAGACACATCGGACTATTTGCTGAGCCGATCGAGGGGAATCGAACCCCTGATTTTAGCGTTGTGAATCCGTAGACTTACCGCTATATTAGCGGGGGGGCGAAGAAATACATCTACTCAACAAAGGACTAAACTTCGCAGTAACACCTAGTAATATTCCATTCATCGAAATGAAAGCCTGCCTGGAAGACCTAGCTGGAAGACTGATGATTCCCTCCATACAAACTGAAAACACCAACAAAACCACGGAAAACAACCACCAGAAAGAAAACAACTTCGACAAACAATTCCACCGACAAACAACAATCTATCTTTCCAGGTAGAATAAATAACTTAAAACGAAAATCATCAAAATTATAAAAGCAGATAAAGGCAGTGCTATAGTTATAATGACCACAAATGAATAATTAAAAAATGAACATCTTATCAGATCCAAACAAATTTAAACTACTAAACACAAATACAACAAAAACACGAAAATCAATTAAACAAAATACTACTACAAATGATTAAAAAATCAACACAATCTCAGAAAACCTTTATTCTTACCTTCGACTCACGCACACCACAACTATATAGCACCCCCAAACCTCACAAACCATATTGTCCACTATAACCCATAATGTCAATCTTTGAATCATTTAACTACAACCTCAGTAAATACATTACGTGGGCATTTTCTAAATATGTGACATCTGCCGGCTCCTTTTTCAAAGACTTTTAATTTTAAATATATTCTTAATAAACTAAATCATAAAGCCTTAATGGCCAGTTTTGATGTAATCTTCCTCTTTACTGAAGTCTGCAAGATAGCTTTAGAACTTTATATCCAAGACCCCAATCTATTGATACACATCCCCAGTAACCAATTATCAACCCTTATAGAATTCACTACCATGAAAACTAACTTTATGTTCAATAACCAAAACTACCTACAAATAAATAGCTTAAGTATGGGGAATCCTGTGTTACCAGTTCTAGCCAACATTTTTATGACACAGATTGAATCACAAGCGATCAATTCAACCTTACACCCACCACTATACTGATACAGGTATGTTGATGATACAATTACTGTATTCACATCTAAAGAACACACACTTTATCAATCACATTAACTCGATAAACCTCAACATTAAGTTAACATATGAACAGTAAAAAAATTAACCAAATAGCATTTCTTAACCTCAAGATCACTAGAACTGATACACAATTCAAACCAGAAATCCACAGAAAAATCACCCATACTGAATTATACATTTCCTGAGACTCATCACATAAAATGAAACAAAAACTCAACATATTAAGAAACCAAATAAACACAGCCACAAAACTATGTTCACCAGATAAACTTAATGATGAAATAAACATCAACATATTTTCTCGAAAAACAGTGGAAAACATTATACACACACACACACACACACCTTGACCAACAACAATAAATCCCAAGATACAACAAACTACAAAACTTGATACTGCGTGTTTTCTTATACCCACGTAGGGCTAACTGCCGAGTCCACCGAGGTGAATCGAACCCATGATTTTAGCGTTGTCAATCCATGGGATTGACCATCACATTATAATGCCCCCACGGCTGAAAGGGCGAGCATTTTTGGTGCGACCGGGATTCGAACCCTCGACTCTCGAATTACGAGTCGAACGCCTTAACCCACCTGGCCATGCCGGGGCCCTGCTCTTGAATAATTTTAATGCAAGTCTATATAGTTTTGTCCCTTTTCTCTTACGGCGACGGTAGAATGAAACAGCTCGAGTTTTATTGGGGTTTAATGCGACACGCCACAGATTACACTATGCTAATATTTTGGTGGAGTGAAGCTTGAACCCGATTAGGTACGGTTACGGGATCGCTTAAAGTGCTCCCAGGTTGCTTCGTCGTCTGCATATTGAGACGTGCGTGTATGTGTGTGCTTGTGGACCGGAATGTCATTAACATAAATAATGTAGAGTATTGGATTAATGGCAGACCCCTGCGGGACGCCGGCCTTAAGGGCAAACAGATCTGAGAATGGCTGATTCACTCGTACTTTAACCTGTTTGTTAATTAGAGACTTGAGACCCACCGAATAATTGTGTGGGGGGATTTGTAAACTGTGTAATTTGAATAGTTGTCCGTTATGTTTGTTTGTTTAATTGAATTTCGCGCAAAGCTACAAGAGAGCCATCTGCGCTAGCCGTCCAGAACTTAGCAGCGTAAGACAGCTTGTCATCACCACCCACCGCCAATTCTTGGGCTACTCTTTTACCAACGAATAGTGGGATTGACTGTACCTTTATAACGCCCCCACGGTTGAAAGAGCGAGCATGTTTGGTGTGACAGGGACCAGTGATAGGGAAGTACCCTGTTGATAAAAATAATTTGTACAGGGTAGTTGGGTAAAGTACATATGTGTCCGGGAGGTTCTTAAGAATAATGTTTTTGATTTGATCTTCACTTGAGGCAGTGTTCTTCAGCTTTGTTATCCGTGATTTAACTTCAAAACACAATCTCGGGCGATTTATAACGACGTGAATGTGAGCTGAAGCGTTATCGTATAAAGCGTGCAAATTTGGGTTGGAATAGTTCGTGATTGTTAGCTCTGAAACAATTAACTGCTCGATTAAGGTAGAGAGATGGAAGGTTTGGTTTCCCTTCAATTCGTATTAAATCAGCAAACGCTTCTGTAGAGTGCTTTCAAATACAAAAATAACAGTGCACAGGGAACAGCTAAGGTCTCTGTTTTTGATAGAACTTTTCAAATGTGCTGAACAGCAGGAAATCTTCTCCACATCATTCGGTTCTCTGATTCAATTGCACATTTTTGTTGTTGTTGAACTTGCACAGTGCATGAAGTGGGCAGAACATATGAATTACCAGATCTTAGCAAACTAAGATGGGATGAAATATGCTTGCATACCAATTATACTGGAAACTTTATTGAAGAGAATAAATAGAAAATGAATTTATAAATTTAATTTTCTTACAACTATCACCAGCTGATGATGGAATTTGGAAAATGAAAGATGTGGACCTTATCTACTACACTACTGAATATTATTATACATTACGTCACTAAACTTAAGCACTTTCAGTCAGAGTAAAGATTATATGAGACGAAGATTCATTACTGAACACATATTGTGTTTTTCAGCCAGATTCTCTCTTTATAAGTCTTCGTATCTATTTATTTATGATCTGCTGGAAGGTTAGAATTGCACTTACGTGGTTTGTTTTTTTTGTTGTTTTTTTTAATTTCGCACAAAGCTACTCGAGGGCTATCTGTGCTAGCCGTCCCTAATTTAGCAGTGGGAAGGCAGCTAGTCATCACCACACACCGCCAACTCTTGAGCTACTCTTTTACCAACGAATAGTGGGATTGACCATCACATTATAACGCCCCCACGGCTGAAAAGGCGAGCATGTTTGGCGCGACTGGGATATTTATAATTCGTGAGAAAAAAAACAATCCAAAAAAGTCAGTATTAGCTTAATATAATATTTTACAATTAGTCATAGTTATAATTGCTTTAATGTAAGGTACAAGTGTAAACTGTATTTTACACTTTGTATGAATGATCTTGTAATATTGTTTATTATAGATTTCTTATAAGCCATTCGCACTCTCAAAACATATCCTACCTGGTTACGTAGCTGTAATCTTCGGGAATCATAATGCTAAAATTTGAGGTTTAATCTCTGTGGTGTACACAGCGCAAATAACTCCTTGTGCAGCTTGGCACCAAACAACTTTTATAATACAGAAAAATCTATACACTCATAATTTATCTACCTACTTGATAACAAGTGCAGTATTTAAGAAGTAACTCTTCTGTCCACCACCAAACATTAGGTATTTATATTCAAATACTCTGGTTATGAAAATTAACGTATTCATATTTCTTGAATGATTAACAAATACTTAACACTATAAAAGTCAACTTTTGTACTCATCAAATTTCTAGACTATCATTAGCACATCTGTAGCATGTCCACAAAGCAAAGCAGGGTCAGGGGGTCATTTGACCCATACTTTGGAGAAAGCCATACGTTCTCAGAAGGAGGCTGAAGAAATAAAGAAAAGGGAGAAAGGAAAGAAAAGAAAAAAATATTGAAGGAATATGGAAGATGGATTGGAAAGAGAGGCAGAAATTGAAGGCTTGACAAGTTATGATTTACCTGAATAACAACAACATTATAATGAGTAATTCATGTTAAATTTTGTACTTCTTAGAAGGGTGGTAAATAAATTAGACAAAAAAGGGGATGCATAGAGCAATGAAAGTCACATTTTTTATACAAGGGAAAATTCAAGATTAAAACGTTGCATTAGAAAAATCAAAAACCTAAATATTATTAAAGTATGGATTATAAGATACAATTTTATGTTGTACTAATTGATACAACATGAACAAAATGTACTTTAATTAAATTTGAAATGTAACTTATTGAAACCATCATGACGTGTGCAATAAAGGATGGATATGGCAAAAGGGTTTGATCAGGTCAATACTCACTATCCACCTTAAATGGAAGTTACCGTATTACATGGCCATTAACCCATTCATGTCACTAGAGAGAAAATGAGATGACGACTAAACTGCCTTCAGTGGTACGTGAACACTTCCACATCAAGACAGTGTAAGTAAAATATTTCTACTTCAGAAAAACCACTCCTAACCTGCTGATGCATCAGAAGGCATTTCTTTTTATTACTAGTGTTAATATGAACTAAAATTTGTGTAACTTGGACAATATAATGTAAGTAAACTAGATTTCTTATGCATGTTAAACTATACTTTATTATTTTCATTTAGTATTATATGATTTTATTATTTTTATTATTATTATAAAACTATAATCCTGCACTTAAACAAAATTTTTTCATGTTTTCAACTATATTCATAATTTTTATTTATTATAAACTATATTCTATATCATATAACTGAGATATACTGTTGTATTTCTTGCAAAATTATGAGGCAGAACTACAAATGTTTACTTGTGGTTCTAGTACTTTGGCCGACGTGCAGCAGCATACTGCAAAGAGTGGACTTCATACGTCTGCACAACCTCATCATTAGCACATCACTAACACACTGCTTTATTGCCAGTGCACTCTAACCCTTCTGAAGGGTAGTTTTTAAGATCTAATAGCAGCCATGGATTATTGGTACATTCTTCCCAGTTTCAAGCATTCATCCATAAGGTTTATAGAGAGCAGGTTTGATGAAGTCCAATGAAAAGTCTTTTCACTACTGTAACATGTATCCAACATCATTGTCACTGTGGATACTTGGAGTGGCAGATAAATGTAAAGCTTTCTTTTAGCCACTGATCATTTTACACTTGACTGAAAAATGCAAACAAACAGTCATACTGGCATGTCAGCATTTTAAGGAAAGTCACAAATCTGATAACACTGTACTTCAATATGATAAAATAATAAACTTCTTTAACATCAACAACAAGGTGTCATATGAAACATCTGATAATGCCTTCAACATGATCAAGGCTGTCTGCTTGTCTGGATTTGAATCACAAATACTACATAGTGCAATAGATGGTGATAATGCATATAACGTTATCATATCTTTATATGATACATATAAAATACATTCCTATGTATTTGTATTCAAACACTTAGTATTTATTTTTTCCAGAATATTTTCATATTCTTAGCAACATGAAGTATTTGTATTTGATTACTGCTCTCCACTATTAACCTCGTCCGTGTCCACCTTCTGTAAGAGCCATTCTAAAACAGTTTTATGAACTACAGACTGTTCTTCACCCATAAGAATCATTACTATACATGTTAATGAAATAACTGTTAAAAAACTATAGTTAAATCGTAATTTGTTATGAATAACTAAACAACTAGAAATTACAGACGTCTGATTTTTCAAAAACAATATTTCCAGGTACATAGCTAGTTGATGACTAATACTATACACCAGAAAAAGAAATAAGCAGTTATACACTAAATGTTCCAATTTCTTACAACATGTATATTACTTGTAATAGTAGTATGTAAGAACATTTTCTTCTATTAACCCATTTAAGATGAAATATAGTTTACTCTGTGTCACTGTTTGATACATCTGAAGATAACTACTTTCTCTCTCCTATCTGGACCGTAAACCAGCCAACTCTGTGATCCACAACAAGATACAAGGCTAGCCAGTCTGGAGGAATAACTACTGAGTCACTAACAAATAGCTTCTAGCATTTAAAATGGTTCTAACCCATATATCAGCAATATTTAAAGTTTAATATTTTTCCAACAGGTAAGATGTACAAAACTTTAATAAAAACAAAAAAAAAACACAGATTAAGTCTTGCTTTAATAGTCCATTTTCTGTTACAATAAGCAGCCCAGAATTCGGTCATTTCTGCTCGTGGCTCATTAATATTTCCATAATAATTTCTTTGCATGAATATTCATGCAGTTTTTGAATTAGTTCATCCAGTTTTTCTCCTCCTTCTAGAAAAGTGCTGACATTGTACAGGTTTTCGCTAATCCGATGGTCCGAGATTCGATCTTGGCCAAAGTTGTAGGTCCGAACCTTCTCTGACCTAGCTGATGAACCTACCTTGAAGGTTACAAACAAAAATGTGTAAGTGATGTTGTTTCAGATTGCAATAAATGCACAAAATAGAATCCCAGAATTCTTTTAAACTTTCACTTGTCCTTCAGCAAAAATTTGATTTGTCATTTAAATATATTGTTTCTAACTGCTTACTTTTGTATAAATTTATACAAGTGTGTCTGTGTGTGTGTAGTTTTAATTACCAAGAAAATTACTGTTACAATTTTTTATATATATAAAGATCTAAAGGCCACTAAATATTTTACACAGTTCTGAAACCAATAATTAATGACAGCACACATGACAGAAAAAAAACCTTAAAAAGTACAATACGAAAATCTCACAATATGTGACATATGAGTTTGAACGCTTATGGTTGATTGAGAATGAGAACTTTTTTTGGCAATTATACGATTACTAATAAGGTAAACAATTAATATGGCATCAGTCGGTACTAGAATATCCATTTTACCCAAACCACTGCAAGATTTTTTGTACCGTAATTTCATGAATAACCCAGATATTATTCTCTGAAACATTTAGATGCACGTAAATAACTTGAACTAATATACATTACGTGTGATAAACTATAGCATACTGATGGAAAACTACAATCGTCTAGTATACCACTTTGGTTAGGTTGAGCTTCAATACATTAAAGATTTTAAGACATAAAGTTTCAGAAAGAATTTGTTATAATGTAAAGTACAGGATTAAAACAACAATGAAACAACTTTAGAATCCTTCTCTAGGGTGGTTGTGTTTCTGTAATTTTTTTTTATGAGCGAGATACAAACGTTAATATGAAAGCTATAATTTTACGTGACATGATGAATGGTCTAAAATTAAAATATTCTTTCAGTTCAAATTATTGGCAGCCCTAAATTCCAAAATATACCAAAGTGCAAATACAAAAAATGGAGGAACATAAGTTCAGTCTCAAGAACGTTTAAAGGAAAGACTGAACAAAAGTTAACATGGTATTGTCACGTCACATTTGGATCACAAATCAAAGTAAGAAAATACAATTAAAACCATATAAATAACTGAAAAATTATATGTTCTGACTGCATTAGGCACAAATGCATCATATGTTTGAAGTTATTTTTTTAGCAAGACTATTAAATCTTGCTAAAGATTAAAACCATATCAAGGGAGTTTTTTATCTACTTGTTAAATTCCAATTATACTGACAAGGTTAGATAATTTAACTTATCAGCTTTGAAACATTTGCATGATAAAAATGGTCATCTGTCAAAAAAAATTACAATATATTCATGGGGAATAAATTCATATTTATTTGGCAATATCCCATTTTGGAACAAAATACCTTTCCGAAACAAGATATGAACATTTACATGCATTTTCTATAGAAACAGCAACAGAGAAAATGGACTTCGACAAATCAGCCATAAAAGTCAGTCTTAAATGAAAAGTTTATTGTTCTACTGAGAGAAAAAAACATAGTGATAAACTGTAGTGTCTGCAATAACACTGATTGTACTCATCTTTCTATTTCCTACTTAAAAAACAAATTACCTGTAACTTTCGGGATCGTCTCTGTTGGCTGTACTGTTCTTCCAACTTTCTTTCATATAGCTTTGCCCTCAAATCCTTCATGGCCTTTTCTTTATTTCGATGTTGGGAACGATCTGTTTGACATTCCACAAACATACCTGTGCAATGAAAACACATAGAATATAAAGGATATATCTGACACAGTACTGTGTCAGTACTGAAAATAACTGGTATAACAACACAGAGAATGAGAGAGTGGACAAGACATGGCCAGGTGGGTTAAGGCGTGCGACTCGTAATCAGAGGGTCGCGGGTTCGCATCCCTGTCACGCCAAACATGCTCGCCCTTTTAGCAGTGGAGGCATTATAATGTGAAGGTCAATCCCACTATTCATTGGTAAAAGAATAGCCCAAGATATGAGAATGGGTTGGCAGTGGGTGGTGATGACTAGCTGCATTCCCTCTAGTCTTACACTGCTAAATTAGGGACGGCTAGTGCAGATAGCCCTTGTGTAGCTTTGCGCAAAATAAAAAAAAAAAAAAAAAACACTGACCAGTGCCATATATAGGTCAGCAGCCCATGAAAAATATACCTGCAGGTAAAGGGGATATAAAACTTACAGAAGTCAAGTCACAAATTAGAGTTGTAAAATGAGAATCAATCCAACTGAACCTTTCAATGCAATACCTATTGTATTGGGAGAATCTATGTGAACTAAGACAAAGCACCTGCTACCAGCAGAACATGGCAAGTTAGAAAGATGACGAGACTAGTCCCAAGAAAGGAGGTCCAACATCGAAACTAAGGAGCCTTACACCACGTGCCTCATTTATAAGAAATATAAAACAACTGTGTGAAGCTTGACAATTTACCCCTTAAGAAGTTCAGACTATGAGAAGAGCAAGAAGAACATTGTGAAGAATCCTCGTTGTCCGTGCATAGACTCTGGAATTCAGGAATCCTCATTGTCTGTGCATAGACTCTGGAATTCAGGAATCCTCATTGTCTGTGCATCGACTCTGGAATTCAGGAATCCTCATTGTCTGTGCATAGACTCTGGAATTCAAGAATCCTCATTGTCCGTGCATATACTCTGGGATTCAGGAATCCTAATTTTCTGTGCATAGACTCTGGGATTCAGGAATCCTCATTTTCTGTGCATAGACTCTGGAATTCGGGAATCCTCATTTTCTGTGCATAGACTCTGGAATTCAGGAATCCTCATTTTCTGTGCATAGACTTTGGAATTCAGGAATCCTCATTGTCTGTGCATAGACTCTGGAAATAAGGAATCCTAATTTTCTGTGCATAGACTCTGGAATTCAGGAATCCTCATTTTCTGTGCATAGACTCTGGAATTTAGGAATCCTCATTGTCTGTAGATAGACTCTGGAATTTCTGCCTGTTGGCATATGTACCTCATGTTTGAAACATGGCACTTGTAAAGAGGATAGAACTCTAGATTAGACAACAGTAGAGAAACCCAAAACGTAGTAGTGTCTCAACTTAACCTTTTGAGAAAGAATAATGATCCAAAGTGAAGAAATGGGAAACCAGGAAGGAGATGTGTTTGATATACCTTAGAGGCCAAGGCCAAAAAGAATCACTTGTTCCTCATTTCAAATACATGCAGGATTTACGCGAAGCCCACAAAAGAAAGAACCATCAGTGCAGTAGGAGAAGGAGAGATGAGTAAAATGGTTCTTTATTTAGCATTTATTGGTGCAAAGCAACTTGTGGCAAACAACTGGTAAAAAAGTTGAAATAAAAGTAAAATTATTAATAAATAAAGAGGAATCATGCTGAAACAAAGTCCAATTTTTAAATTAAAAACTTAAAGAGTTAAAAAGGCCGATGGCCCTTAAAAATTTAAAAATACAACTAAGGTGGACAGTGTCACTGTTACCAATGACACTGTCCAACGTCAAGGGTGAACCCATGATAAAAATATGTTTAAAATGGTGCCATCTATGTTGGTCGTAATGATGGCACAAGAGTAAAATGTGAGCTATTGTGATTTGAGTGTCATACAGACCACACATTAGTGCATCAGTACCAGATAAAAGAAAATGATGAGTTAAAAAACTGTGACCAATTCTGCCTAACCAGAACAACTTCCTCCTTCTGATCCTTACAGAAGCAAGACAGCCAAACTGCAATAGAAGGTTTGGTCTTGGAAAGCTTGTTATCACATTGCTCATTACAAGTCAATTGCAAACTGTCACGGAAGCAAGCCTCGAATACAGGACCATTATCCATGTATGGTACAGGCATGGCTGTGAAAGTACCAGAGCAGACAGACATGGTTGCGATGTCAGTACACTGTTCCCATGAATATGGATGTGGCCTGGTGTCTAGAAAAACTGGATAGAAGTAAATGATAGAGAGAAATGGGCTAGCTGGTTTAGAATATCAATAAGAACAGAGTAATAACTGATGTAAAGCGATTCTGGGGTCAGTAGAGAACTAAGCAATTCAGTATAAATAGTACAGTTTGTGTACTGCATAACTTTTATGTGATCCAGAGCAAGAGAAATGGTGTATAATTCAGCAGTGAATGCAGAAGCTGTAGAGAGGATTCTATGTGCAACCACCAAACCACATAAAACCATGGAAGAGCCCACAGAGTCAACTGATACTCAACAACTGACATGAGATGTGGAAGTTGTTGACATAAAGTTCATATGCAATTATAGGGAAGAAGTTGTTTACTGATGGCATTAATTTATATAATAAAATGTGATGCACGTAAGATAGCCCTGAAGGACTCCAAATTCCTGGGGAAGAACGGGAAAGTGTAGAATTCACATGAACTTAGAACTGCTGTTCCATTAAGAAATAATTGATAGAAATGGGTAAATGGCCATGCAACCCATACCTCCATGTAGTGTCATAAGCCTTTGCAATGATAAAAAAAAAATCAGATATTGTCACTTGAGAAAGGCTTCCCTGATCAATGTTTCAAGTCGACTCAGGCTGTCATTAGAACTCATGCTTGGTATGCGAAAAGAGGTTGTTTGATTTGAGGAATCAAACAAGATGAGCATTAACCATCCTCTCTGAGATCTTACATATAGCTAATCAAAGCAATTGGATGGTAGTTTGAAGGAATCTTCAGATCCTTTCCAGGCTTAGGAAAAGGGAAGACAATATCATGATACCAAGCATCAGAAAAAACATTTTTCTGTCAGATCCATTAAAAACAACCAGAAGAATAGCAAAAGAGGTAGGAGAGAGATGGTGCAGCATCTCATAATGAATATCATCAGGTACAACTGATGTACTGTCAGACTATTAAGAGCAAGCTTGAGTTCCACCAGTATAAAGAGACAATTATAGTCATAGAGACGATCAGCCCCAAAAGTAAGAAGTAATTACTCTGCTCCTGTCTTGATGTCTAAAAAAGTGAGGGATGAAACAGAAATGCTAGATGCATGAGAAGCACTTTTGCTGAGAGTATCAGCAAATCCATGGTCATCAGAGAGCAAGTTTGTGAGGGGGGCAGGAGTATGCTGTGCAATGACCTTTCAAATCTTTTTCCATATGACTTTGAAACTGGTGGTAGAAGAGATGGTAGAGGTGTATTTAATCCAAGATTCTTTTTGGCTTTGATGTCTGATCTGCCAAGCATGTTATCCCTGAAAAGCAATGCAGTTTAAAAATGTGGGATATCAATGAAAGGTATTACTTGTGGAATTATCACTTATGAACCTTAGAGAATCTAGGCATGGATATAAACGAGGATGACTGATGACCAGGCTCCAATCTCCTGTCTTCATGGGTCCAATACTAAAAGGAGTAAAAACTCTGAAGAACTACCCTGACTCTCTCATCACCCCCAGACCAACCACATCTAGATAACCCTAGAACTAAGTTCCAAATCCCAATGAACTGTGGGAGGTAAAGACCCTATACATTAGGTGTATAATAGTGAGAAAGATATGAAATGAACAACCAATTGTGACTCAAGGATCTGCAGAGCTTCTAGACAAATGGTTAAGATTACCACATACCCAGAAATTCTTGGTATTAAACCCCACATTTCCTGAAGGTATACAATAATCACTGATGCTGCTAGAGTTCTGACTAAGCAATAGAAATCTTGGACATGGACAGAAGCTATTCTGACTACCAATGTATTGCAGAGCTTATGTCGGGGATTGGAACTGACTAACATGGGGAGAACTATGACCCCCCTTCAAAGATAATGAAATTCAAAACTCCAACAACCACAAGGAGGAATGCAAAAACTTAATATGAATCAATGTGCATGCTAACAATGGATCTAGTTTGTCTTCAATGAAACAAAATGGAGTAAAGAAAGTAAAATACTGAAGTTGAATTGTAAGTCTGTACACTTACTCTGTCCTATCAGGGAACACAGACCTATACAGGTAAGTCTGTACACTTCCTCTGTCCTATAAGGGAACATAGATTTATACAGGTAAGTCTGTACATTTACTCTGTCCTGTTAGAGATCATAGACCTATACAGTTGAACTACAAACTCCATCTTGCAATGTGAAGCAGATATTATTTAAGAATCAGAAAATGCCTTCCCTCTTAATTGTGGTAGGAGAAATCACAAAGTTTGAACAGTATTTCAGATAAGGCCTAACTGTCCCTTTCCATAAATAAAAAGTAAATCTTCTAGCACAAACCACAATTTCCATGTCTGGAGAAAGAAAAAAAAAATTGCTCCCAGACCTCAACCACCAATCAAGTCAAAGCTCAAAAGCAACTAGGAAAAAATCACAAAACATAAAGTGGCCTCATTTTCATTTCTCCTTGGCCAATTAAAGACCATGGTATAGAATGTTGTTTTGTAGAGCAAAACAAATGGAGCAGGTCTGCCACGTCTACCCCTTGGGGGTTGAAAAATCCAAGTGACTAAATAAAGATACAGAAAAAAAAAACAAATCCTAAGGCTGTCCAAAATGTCAATTATTGCCCTCAATTGCAGCATCAAAGCCCCAAAAAACCCTCGCATATCCAAATACATGTCTCTATCTCAATACAAATAAAGTCAATGACAATCTCAAAACAAGGTGACACCTATCATCTTGATTGTTGTGTGATGCTGGATGTCAGAAGTGGGAGAGAAGAGACCTAATTGACCTTAGTGCCAGATATAAGAATCCACAAATTCATACAAAAACTGGTTTACCAAATGGAAGAAATTTTGTGTATATATATTTATTATTATTATTATTACAAAATCAACGAGATAACACAATGATGTCCAAAATATTTCCAAACAATCATAATACCAGGAAATCTGTTAATAATGTTTTGTTGAGAAAAAATGGTAAAATATATGCACAAAGTGCTTATATATAGTACCAGGATAGAAAACACATTGACATAGGTAAGGAGTATCACAAGACATATATCACCAGAGGCAACTGAGTGGGATATAAAAAAAAATAGAACAAGAGAGACAAAACTCAAACCTGTGCTTAGATGTAAAATGACACCCTGGCAGTTCAGTGATAGCTACAAGTATGAATAAAGGTAAGTACTTATAGACTCAGTAATCTACTGGTTCAACAAAGATGTGTAGATAAAAAAAAACAATACTACATTCGTGGAAACCCTTAGGTTTCGTATCGTTAGTTACTGTCACCGTAACATTCTATACTTTTATTTCAAAACTTGTTATATCCACATTTTATATGAGTTTTTCTTAAAACTAACACTGATGACATTGTCTTATAAATATATCACTTTGGTATTGCCCCCTCTCCAAGATGTACTATATATAATGACATTGTATGATGTAAACAGTAATTAATTTGACAGTAAAACACTGTCTATTTAGTTACTTTAGGCCTGAGATTTTTAAATGCAATTCTCATGCACTGTAAAGGGGTTGCCTACCTGTTGGGATATGAGTAACACGAACACAACTGTCAGTTGTGTTGACATGCTGACCACCTGCACCACTAGATTTTTTTGTTTCTATATGGAGCTCTTTAGGTTCCAAAACTACATCCACCTGTGAAATAAAGTAACTGATTTATTACATAACAATAACACAAAATCAATGAGATATCCAAGTAGTTCCTTTGAACACTATTTCAACTCTGATGAGGATAAAGTTATTTGTTACTTTTGGTTGGTAAATGGTACACAGTACATTACTTGGTAACAATTACATATCAGTATTGTTCAGGAAATGAATTCCAATACAAAAGTTGTTAGCTACACAGGGTGGACAACAGCAAACTCTCAGGTAAATGTAAATTGAAATGGCAAATATGTAGGAATAAATAATGGAGAAATAATTAAATAATAAAAACAGAGTAATACAAAAATTTTTTTCATGACACGCATACCTCACTCGGCTGTGGCAGAATGGCAACAGTCACAGTACTGGTGTGAATTCGTCCAGATTTTTCAGTTTTTGGGACCCTCTGAACTCTATGAACCCCACCTTCAAATTTCAAGTACTTACAAGCACCTAGGCCTTTTATGCTTAAGGAAGCATGGCGAAGACCACCTAAAGGGAATTTATGAACAAAAGTAACTGCTGTGCAACTGTATTAAAATAACTTAAAATGTAACAACTGAGTCAATTCTAAAATCAATGAAATAAATAGAGGTGTTGAACAAAAAATGTTTGTACTGAACAATAAATGCCCGTGAATATACCTAAAACATTGGGTTTTACATCCATGTGATTGGATCTACTTGAGTGAATGTGGTAGTATTTAATCTTGCTAGGCCTACAAACATCTCTTAATCATTACTGAGATACCTTAATATTATATCATAATAATTCTAAAGATGTAATATATCTTGCAGCAGTTGTTATATTGTCTTTCTCATGTTACAATGTAATGTTATTTTTAGCTGTTAAAAACCTACCTAAGTCGGTTACCTCGTAATCCAATATTTCGCAGTGCCATCCTTTCCATGTTGCATAGTTACAGTACATGTCAAATATTTCTTTTGCAAATAACATAGCTTCTTGACCCCCTACCCCAGCAGTTACTTCTAATATTAAGTCTTTGTCATCAATGTCCTCTGGTGGGATTATTTGTTCAAAAAGCTGCAAAAAATATTGCATTCTTCAAAATCCAGTGAAATCATTTCTCTTCATCAAGAGGTCAGAAAGTAAACATCTGTTGTTATAAAGTGAAATCGAGCACAACTGTTTTTAAAGTGGTATACAAAATGTTTTTCAGGAATTCTATAAAGAACTATCAATTATTCTAGTGGCAAAAGTATCCTATAATTCTTATCTAGCGTCTACAGTAGTAAAACAATCAAGCAAAGTTGAAGAAGACAATATGACATAATTGAGGACATATTGAATTCCAAAAAAAAGATAAAAAAATAATAATAAAAATAATCAAGCAATAGCTAACCTACCTAACAAATCAAAGCCTAATAAATTATTACACTATGTAAAAGTATGGATTAACATTTCCAAAACTGGTAAATTAGCATCATCCTTACTTGAGAAAGTATTTCCAATAAGTACTAACTTCCTCACACAGATTTGCTATCTTCTTCACCATGTCTGCCAAAGAGATTTATATGGCATTAGCCTTGAGGAAACTCCTGCTTAATTTCACATGATTTTATGTGAATTATGCCATTTCAATGATAATGTTATCATGTGATAAAAGTCTTCTGCTCGTGGAATGATAACACTCATCCATGCATCTTTATTCATTGATGAAGCAAGTGAAAAAAGCATGGGCCAGAATCGAGGATGATGGGTGACAGAGTGTGAAGAGGTATCAATCAGGAATACATCCAAAATAATAAAGCACTTCTTCACATAACTTAGTTAAAGTCTCACACTGATATGGTGAAGGAATTGGTGCAAAATTTACCTAGATAAGCACCTTTCAGAAAATGTCCAAAGGATGTCCATTGATTGTGACACCTGATGACAAAGGCTCCATAGGGGAACACCCATGGAAGACTGTATCTCAACTCATCCAGCATATATTTTTACCTGTATAGGAGAAGGTAAGAGGCAAAGAAGCCAAATTAGTGTTGAACCAATGAACAGAATTAGAACATGACCATCCTAGTACTTTCACACAAGTCATTGGACATCCCATGTGTATAAATGTTGTGGGAATGTATTCAGACCATACATTGTATAATCATCTGAGCTCTCCTGTAACTCTCTAGGGGACACACTCTATCTGAGGGAAGAGAACACTTTGCTAATGTAACATGGATACTTGTATAGATCTAAGCTCTGTCGTCAGTCTCTTCAGCTGAAGGAGAAGGGTATATTAGAGATACATTACAAGTTTGTATAGAGTGTTCACCTCAACTGGCACACTCTATGGGACTAACACCAGCTGCAGGAAAAGAGTATATGAGGGCTGTTCAAAAAATACGCGGACTGACGTCATAAAACAAAATGTACTTTATTTAGAAGTTACAGGTCTGGGACCCCTTCAAAGTACTCTCCTCCCTAATGCACACACTTATCCCAACGGTGTTTCCACTTGTTGAAACAGTCATGGTACGCTTCTTTTCTAATGTCCTCCAGCTCCTTCGTCGCATTTGCCTTAATCTTGGGAATCGTCTCAAATCTTCTTCCTTTCAAGGGTCTTTTGAGTTTGGGGAACAAGAAAAAATTCCAAGGAGCAAGGTCAGGTGAGTAGCGGGGTGGGGAAGAACAGTGATCGAGTGTTTGGCCAAAAACTCACGCGTCCTGAGGCACAAATTTCGCAGCAACGCAGTGCATCTTCAATTTTTCGGTCAAAATCTCGTAACAAGATCCAACTGATATCCCACACTCTTCAGCAAGCTCCCTGACAGTCAGACGTCGATTTGCCCGCACCAGGGTGTTGTTTTGTCGACGTGTGGGTCATCAGTTGACGTGGAAGGACGTCCAGGACGCTCATCATCTTCAATGGACTGTCGACCATCCTTAAAATGTTCATGCCACTTGAAACATGCTGTACGCTTCATAGCAACATCACTGTAAGCCGTGTTAAGCATAGCAAAAGTTTCAGTCGCAGATTTTCCAAGTTTAACACAAAATTTCACAGCAAGTCGTTGCTCCTTCAGGTCATTTATTCTGAAATCTGCCAAATGAAAAAATTGCACTTCACTTAAAACTGCATAGCTAATACACAAATGAAGATATCTGCAATCGGGAAATGGCGTCATAATCAGCTGATCTGTGCAAACCTAGCGACACCAAGCAGATTCCCCTGGAACCAACTGGAGCCGCGCAATTCAAACAGTCCGCGTATTTTTTGAACAGACCTCGTATTAGACATATATCACCGGTTTCTATAGAGTGCTCACTTCAACTGACACACTTTATGGGACTTACACAAGATGTGGGAGAAGGTTTTGTTATAGATACATCACAGGTTTGTATAAAGTGCTCACCTTAACTGGCAGACTGTATGGGACTCACACCAGATATGGGAAGAGGGCACATCACTCAGATAGTATGGACCAGCATAGTGTGTGGTCACCTTAACTCCACTGAAGAAACACAGGTTGCATGAGGAAGATGTGCAAGATAAATTACATAGTATATACTTAGATATTACAAAGTGACTGTTCACCTAGACTCAATTAAACAGACACCATGAAATGGATTCCTTCTGTAAGAGGAAGACATTGTATTATACAGTATTGATCCACATTTACTGCAGGCTCACTTTAACTCTACTAAACCAACTCAGGCTGCAGGAGTGATGTATCTTATCTGTATGAAGAATCACTTCCACAACACTAATGATGTAACATCATCCTACTTTTATTTGCATTCATACTCCTTGTCCTAGCTCAGTGGTTGAATTCCAGTCAACATGGGTTCTCCATGATCCACAACCCCAGCTGTTAGGAGCTAGTAAGTGAAAAGGATCTCCCATGCCCCACTTGACAAGTGGGGTTGGGGTGGGGAATTTGCATTGGAGAAATCAGGAACCACTGCTTGCCTTTCATTCTGAAAGAAGTGTCTGTTACTAGAGACAGTGTTGGGTGACTCCAAAGCACTATTTTTAAAAGCCAGCAAATGTAAGACAAAGAAGCAGATAGAGCACATCCTTGTCTTTTCCCATGTTAGTTTATGGAATAAAATTGTCTGGATCAGACAACAGAACATATATATGGGATGCAATGTAATCAAAATGCTCTCTAAAAGAAAAATAGTACGTACCTATTTCAGAGACAGTGGCGTGATCACAGAATGGCAACCCGTTAAACACAAAAAGCATCACGAGATATAACAGCAACGAGACGTAGAGGAGTAGAAAAACATATAGATTGTCCAAGTGCTCACTGGGAGTAGCTCGTGCAAGGGCCATTGAAGAACAGATGTACAAGAATGAAAATGTGACAAATCAAATGTGAAAAAAAGCTATAGTGCAAGATGAACTTGTCACGGGAGGAGTCAGTGGAAAAATACTATGGAGAAAGAGGAAGGAGGTCTATGGAAAAAAAGAGTTCCACGATAATGACAAAATTGGAGACTCCTAAAAGGAGAGGTCCATGACAGATGCTAATGGTCTAATAACAAAGACAGAAGGGGAGATAGGAGAAAAGTACAGCATACCACCCAAGTGGTCAAACCCAAGGAGGAAATGATCAGTCAGGAGAGAGTAAAAGTGTTATGGAAAAAACGTGTAAGAAGCATCTAAAGAAAAAACATAAAAACAATAGTAATCAAAAGGAAACATGTTACGAAAGAAAGACAATACAAAGCTCAAGAAGTCAACAGTTCAAATGGTTAGGTAAGCCTAAGGAATGTGAAGGAGCAGAACAGAATGGCAATGTACATGTAAAAACAGCTCTTCAGGTTCACAAAGAAAGAAAGAGGTAACTGACTGGAAGCTGACCACATGTTTGGAAGGGGTTGTGTAACTGAGTGTCGGAATGTAGAGGGTGGTGCTAGATGTTTAAATATATAATTTTATATTATTTATTTTATTATTTTTAATACAGGTATAAAGGTGTTCCTTTGTATTGGTTTATTTTGGGTTTAAGTTGTTGTATAAGTAAGGCTTCTTTAATCTTGCATTTGTTTATGTTTGTTTCTTTATTTAGTATTTGAGTGTGTTCTGTGGTTATGTTATGTTTATTTGGCCTGCTGTGTTCGAAAACGTGTGAAGGTGACTTTTTGTGTTCTTTGAATCTGGTTTCCATTTTTCTACTTGTTTTTCCAATATAGAAGTCGTGGCAATTATCACATTGTATTTTATAAATAACGTTGGTGTGGTGTGGAAAACTTCCACGACTTCTATATTGGAAAAAAAAGTAGAAAAATGGAAACCAAATTCAAAGAACACAAAAAGTCATCTTCACACGTTTTCGAATGTTGCAAGTCAAATAAAAACAACATAACCATAGAAAACACTCAAATACTAAATAAAGAAACAAACATAAATGCAAAATTAAAGAAGCCTTACTTATACAACAACTTAAACCCAAAATAAACCAATACAAAGGAACACTTTACACCAGTATTAAAAATAATAAAATAAATAATATAAAATTATATATTCAAACATCTAACACTGCCCTCTATATTCCGACACTCAGTTACACAACCCTTTTCAACCATGTGGTCAGCTTCCAGTCAGTTACCTCTTTCTTTCTTTGTGAACCTGACGATGACTGAAGAAGGTCGAAATGTTGTTCACTCCTCTACGTAAAATATTTTCTCAACCCAATGAGCTGTTTTTACATATATATTTCTCTACAAGTGGGTTTTCTTGGCATCACTGAGAATGGCAACAGCAGGGAAAGAAACATCTCTTGGTATCAGGAAAGTGGAAAGGCCACCTAACAATTAGGAAAACTTAGAACAAAAATCCATCAACAAACAGTAAAGTAAGAAGAGTAGAAAGATGATGTGAAGAATTACTGCCAGGTGTAGCAGAAGGTCCAATGACAATAAAAAACACCATCACCACAATTGGTGACAGACAAATACTGTGGAATAATGACAAGAATGTGATGAAAATATTATTTTATCAGTGGGAAGCCTTATAAGTGATGGAATGGACAAATTACATCTGTAAGGGTGGCAGAAGAATCTCTTTATGAAGAATGGAAGAGAGAGAATGAGAAGAAGGAGAGTGGATAATGGAAAGAGAAAAGGAAGGGTTACAAATATATTAAGCAGACCAAGACTAAAGCTGTCAACAAGCTAGTAACAATAGGGTCCATGAAGGAGACTAATGTGTGTAAATCTGAGGCCTCAAAGGAAGAGATGTAGAGTGGTGCGTGTATAGAGAAAGGGGTGCAACAAGGCTTAGCTGAGAAATCAACACTCAGAGCTGAAGGATGAGGAAGAGAAAATCATAAGAGAGGAATCTGACAGCTGAAAATGGGGCAAATCATCCAAGGAATTTATCCAACCAAGGATAAAACACATGGAAGATCTGGTAGTGTAGAGGCAATTCCAGTTCGAGAATATGGAATGGCAATCGACCACCAAGTTAGAATCTCTTGGCAAATGATTTGAATCAGTTCAGAAGTGTATGGTTAATGCCTTAAACAAAAAAAGCCCTTGAACATGAACCACAAGGCCTGTTAATGCAGGAAGAGACCATGAATTAAACTGAGGAGAAATAAATCAAGTTGACAATATAGGAGTAGAAGACTTGTTAAGCATGTGGTATTCCTCAAATGGTTGCAATGACCTCAACAGTTGACGAGCCTCCAAAAGCCACAGCAGAAGTAAGGCTTAAGTAAGAACATCTCTTATTCAGAACAAAGTATAAATTACTATCATTTGAAAATCCATGATAATAAAACTTAAAGCTTCTGAAACATAACCAAAAGCAACCAAAAATCAAATAAAGAGGTTAATGATGTAATTGTTAATAAACTGAACACAGAAAAGAAATATAAACATGGCTGTACAATTACAATACAATGCTGGGGAAAGAAATGAAGATCCATGAGTTCAAAGGAGTAGAGGGAGCTAGTGCATATGGAGGTATGCCACCCTCCTATTGGTGAAAAACCTTTGTTATGTGATGACATCATCATGTAGCAGCACAATTCAAATAAAACATCATGTGAAATTAGTTGGAAATTGTTTAAAGGCTAGTGACTTGTAGATGAGCTGAGAATGATAGCTAATCTGAATGTGACAGTGAGTTATAAAACTGGTTGGATGTTTTTTTGTTAAACACAGCTGGATACCTGAACTCCAAGTTTTGGTGGGATCAAAACTTGATTTTCAGCATTAGCAGGCTCTATAGTTTGTAAATGTAAGGTGGAAAGAAATTGTCAATAAGCAAGAAGATTGACAAAATTACACTGTTACACTTACTCTAAAATTTTTCACTTACAGTCAAAACTTGCATAAAAGATTGGAATATTTCTTGTTATTTAATACCCTGACAGTTTTTCAATTAAGTTCACTTTGGAAGTACAATTAACTACCAGTGTTGGCTATATATCCAGTTATTCAACTTTTCCATTTACTACCCAGTGACAGTTTCATACAATTTTGTTTATGTGAGTTTTTAAACTATCCAGATATTAAAGTGTATTAGTGTACTTACTGCTTCTTCCAAGTCTTCTAGTTTAGATTTTAGAATGTTGATCTCTTCTTTAGCTACTACTATCAGATCAACATCTTTATTTGGATCCAAGCCTGCAAAGATATTCTATCAAAAATTAATCAGCTAATAAAACAGTATATTTTATTTGGAAATAATTCTGTAAAACATACATTTTGATACTTGTCAAGAAAAGAATGTCATCAAATAATTCTTCAGAGTCTATGATACAGTTAATCATCCAACAATAACTCGTTACATTTATTTCTTAAATTGGGTGAGCTGGAAGAGATTCAATGAAAACAATTTGAATGATACTTACTGCTTAATTTCAGAATCATTGAAATCAGCTTTCCAGCCTCAGCTATTCAGAACATGTATAAAAATGAAAGCAAGCCCAAAGAAAGAAATGACCAATAATTCATTACACTTTCCTGAGAAACATTTATATAATTAAGTTACCTTTTAAGAAATGTTCCAGTTCTTCAAGGTCACCTTGTTTTTTGGCAGCTTCTTTAATAAGACTAACTAGGGGGTGTATCATCAACAAACGCTTCTGTAAGTTCTGCCTTTCTTCTGGTAAGGTGGAACTTCTAGTTTTCTCTTCTAACACATGATATTCATCTACTACAGACTCTAGGTATGACTTTACTTTTTCATGGCTCAAACTTAGATCTTTTGGAACTATGGTAGCATATATTATGTTTGTATGGAAACTTGCTAAATTATTTAGTCCTAGCATATTTGTCATCCTCAGACCAGATCTTAATTGAACATTACATAAATTTAAATCCATTATTTTACAGTTGTTGTTTCTATAAAGGTGATTATTTAAATGATAAAATTGTAAAATTTGAGCTTTGGACTTAAAGATTTGTTTCTTTTCATGCTCACATGAATGAAATGTTGAACATGCATGTCTTGGTGAAGGTAAACACACAGAACCAGTGTTTCTGAAAGACTGACATTTTGTACTTAGTTTCCTAACAAAGCATCTATTGCAGGGAAGAAGAGCCATTGTTACCTGAAAAACAAAAGTTAATATTTAACTAATGTGACTAAGAAATGCTAAAACAACATCTATTTGGGTAGAAGGTTTGACCACATTCAGCGAGAAAACAATCTTTGTAATCTCAGAAAAAAATCTTAAGCACAATATTGAATTCAAAAAGTGGTAAATTAACTATAAATAATACTATATGAGAGGTTTAATGAAAAATTAAGTCGTTATTTAAAGGCGATATAAAATGCTGATCATTTGCTCCCAAGGTCCATACACTTATCAATAAACAGCACTCTACCATAGGTAAAATCATTCATACACTTGTAGTAGAGCACAATAGCAAAAATGTATAGCTTCCAAAAAAAAAGAATGGAGAACTATACTGATTCCGTAAATAAGTAAAGATCTGAATCAAAAAAATGTGTTAAAAATGCATCTTAGGCTTAACCCAAACACACAGTATATTTTGATCAAACTTTAAATTATATTACTGTTTACAAATGCCTTTAGCTTGTTGCTAACAAATAAAATAACTCGTCTCTTTTTCTATACATTCTAAACTCCTATAACAAATCTTATTACATCTCCATAATTAGTAATTTCAACTTCCGAAGCTTATGGGATATTTCACCCAATACCAGCATTCATTAGGCTGGTTGAAATATAAGCACTAAGAAGCTATTTATAACAACTCGACAACAACTGCTACAGTGTAAACCAAATTAGGTGTGAATTTACCAATTTTATTTATGTCATAAAAAAGCACAATTAGAGTAAGATTTATTAACACTGAATCATTTATTTATATTAATAATATATGTGACTGTTATTTTATTGAATTAACTTATTCATTACTTAAATTGAGCTGGTGTTCTTGATTCTGGAGCTAGGGGTTTTAGTTAACAGAACGAATTAAGAAGAACTCAAGAGAAATAAATGGGCTAATAAAGTTAATTACTAAAGGTTATTCTATATATGTTAAAGGTAAACGTAATGTTAAAATATGAATGAAACCCAGAAGAATGTTAACAGCATGGTTTTTGTTGAAGATTATGAGATGGGTGAGTTTTTAATTAAATGTTTTCTTCTCTTTTGGTTTTTACAAGAGAAAATATTATAAGTACCACAAACTCAGCATTCTACAGCAAATAATAGAATTGACTTGAATCATTTAGATACTGTGTTAAGTAGAATGACTAAAAGAATAAAAACAAAGCATTGAGGTGAGATAAGGTTTTTTTTCATGGGATTTTTAAGGAAATCAAAGATTGGCAAATCTCTCTTTTTTTTCATTTGTGGTAGATCAATACATGATAGATGATTGAACAGTTGTTACACATATCTAAATGTGATAGAATTTCTTGGGAAGTTATAGGTCATTTAATCTTACTCCATGTTGGAAACAAATTCTAATCTGGTCGACTCTTCATGCCAAGATGGTTGAAACCTGCATTGAGAACTAAATTTCACAACTAAATTAAAAACACTTTTGTTAACTAATTCTGCAGTAGTTTTCCACACACTAGAAACAAATTATTGTGGTGTTGAAATTTATTCAACAAAAGGTTTCATTTACTTAAAACTATACATTAAAAAAAAAAGACAATTTTGGTTGATTATAGCGTATTTCCAACAAAATCATTACTATCCATGAACTTCCTGAATTTTTTCATAGCACCATAGAAAGAAATGGAATATTTCTGAACAAAATAGTGCGAATTAGTTCATGCAAATTGCATTCATAATAGTTTTATAGATTATTGCCAATCACCGTTTCTCAACCTCGGTCATCATAGTGTTATGTAAATGCCTATATTTCAGCTTCAGAAAAAAAACAATAGGCTACTAATATAAACATATCATGAACAATTTTTTTTTCTTTTCATTTAACTGTAAAACCCAATAAGGCTCCCAGTTGTTAGTTGAGGTCTGGGTACAGATCAGATCAGAGTGAGAAATGATAAGCTTGAACATGTTAGTTGAGGTCTGGGTACAGATCAGATCAGAGTGAGAAATGATAAGCTTGAACATGTTAGTTGTGGTCTGGGTACAGATCAGATCAGAGTGAGAAATGATAAGTTTGAACATGTTAGTTGAGGTCTGGGTACAGATCAGATCAGAGTGAGAAATGATAAGCTTGAACATGTTAGTTGTGGTCTGGGTACAGATCAGATCAGAGTGAGAATTGATAAGCTTGAACATGTTAGTTGTGGTCTGGGTACAGATCAGATCAGAGTGAGAATTGATAAGCTTGAACATGTTAGTTGTGGTCTGGGTACAGATCAGATCAGAGTGAGAATTGATAAGCTTGAACATGTTAGTTGAGGTCTGGGTACAGATCAGATCAAAGTGAGAAATGATAAGTTTGAACATGTTAGTTGTGGTCTGGGTACAGATCAGATCAAAATGAGAAATGATAAGCTTGAACATGTTAGTTGTGGTCTGGGTACAGATCAGATCAAAGTGAGAAATGATAAGTTTGAACATGTTAGTTGTGGTCTGGGTACAGATCAGATCAAAGTGAGAAATGATAAGTTTGAACATGTTGAGTTGTGGTCTGGGTACAGATCAGATCAGAGTGAGAAATGATAAGTTTGAACATGTTAGTTGAGGTCTGGGTACAGATCAGATCAAAATGAGAAATGATAAGCTTGAACATGTTAGTTGAGGTCTGGGTACAGATCAGATCAGAGTGAGAAATGATAAGTTTGAACATGTTAGTTGTGGTCTGGGTACAGATCAGATCAGAGTGAGAAATGATAAGTTTGAACATGTTAGTTGTGGTCTGGGTACAGATCAGATCAGAGTGAGAAATGATAAGTTTGAACATGTTAGTTGAGGTCTGGGTACAGATCAGATCAGAGTGAGAAATGATAAGTTTGAACATGTTAGTTGTGGTCTGGGTACAGATCAGATCAGAGTGAGAAATGATAAGTTTGAACGTATGTAGCGAGGTGAAAAGATGTTTACAAACAAGTTTTGCTACAATCACTGTCCTCATTTTACTTCAGTGTTTATGAAAAGCTTGCTTTATCATTTTATATTTCATTAAAGTATGATAGTACTTATAACAGGAATCGGACTGACACACAACACATGTGCACAAATGACTTACTTGTATACACTTTTAGAAAAGAAATAATAAATAATCCAAAGTACCCGAGAGACATCCTTATGTAATAAACCACCTAAAAAATTGCAGGTCTTAGAACCACTTGAGAAAATCAGCAAAGCAGATATAAACAAGTTTAAAAAAAACAACAAATTTTTCAATGTCACTGACTGTGTAACAAACAGACTCACCATGCTTACACATGTACCAAACAGTCAAACATGGAGCACATACTAGCCAACTTTTTCACATTAAACATAATCAAAATGAAGAGTTATCTGACATACGTTAGGGTCACAATTTTGATATACATTCATTCACTCTGGATACTAAGTAGTTGTGGTCAAATGAATTAGTGAAAAGGGTGTACATTTACTAATCTGCAGCACTGTGTGAGATTCAATATCTAGGCTAGTAGACATGCTATGCTCATTTGCAAGAAGTTTCTGATACGTATTGTGAACTAAATAAAGTTCATAATAATGAATCATTTAATATGTTTCCAGTTTTTGTTGTCAAGAACTGTTCATGTTGAATGTGTTAGAAGCATTTATAACCTGAACTTAGGCTGCGAGGCTGAATCAGTTAGCTTTTGTGGATGGACAGTCATACACTACAGGTGGTTTGGTTTGTCTTCAATTTTGCACAAAGCTCCACGACAGCTATTTGCACTAGGTGTCCCTAATTTAGCGGTGTAAGACTAGAAGGCTGCTAGTCATCACCACCCACCGCCAACTCTTGGGTTACTCATTTACCAACGAATAGTGGGATTGACCGTCACATAATAACGTCCCCATGGTTGAAAGTGCAATCACGTTTGGTGTGATAGGGATTCAAACTCGTGACACTCGGATTACAAGTCAAGTGCCTTAACCAACTGGCCTTACACTACAGGTGAACTATTGAATATACTAACTATTTTGTTGGATTTGAGGTGATCACTAACTTTGTTTTTCATTGAACTGCCTCTGCATCCATTCCACCTCTTCCATTTGTGTTCAAGTGAGATTAATCTGTCTGTTGAAGCTCTAATTGTACTCAATTTACCTGGTGGGATATTTCACATGAAAATATCCATTTCCTACTTAAATGCCAACCTGCACTACTAGTTTTATGTACACAAAATTTTAGTCACTGCCTGAACTAAATTAGACATTTAATTAACAAATTTCTTAACACTTAGTATATGCACACAACCACAACTCACATTACATCACCCAAATGACATTGCATATTATAGTCAGTGTGTGCTATCACACATAGAGCATACTTGTACAATGTGTACACACACATAATAACTGAAAAGAATGCACACCAAACACACATCATTATTTGCACCTTTCATAACATTATGTTGCACACATATACTGATGATTTACATCACGGATATCTAAACAAATGAATGACTGATGCATAAGTTAATGCCACCTTATCTAAAACTGAAAGAACAAGTAGAATTTGTTTTTTTAATTTAAAATGTGGGAAATGGGTACACCAAAAGGGAGGAAATAAGGTAGAAATGGGCATAGTGTAATGTGTGTGTTTTTATTATTGCAAAGCCATATCAGGCTATCTGCTGAGCCCACAGAGGGGAACCACTGTACTAGCAGGGAGTAGGCATGATGTAATAAAACTTCCTCTGCACAACCTCATAAGACAGGCATGTAAAGCATCTGGTCCATGCCTACTTCATTTTTTTTGTTTGTATTTTGTATACAGTAAGCTAGGTGGACTAAATTTATCAAACTTTGTTAAACTATCATTCAGTGCACCCATTCAAACACTTTCATTTTTTTTTTCACTTGTATAAATAATGACAATAAATTAAATGTTTTAGTGGATCAAGATGAGATAGGCTTACTTAAATCACTTAAACTTGACCATCTAAATTTTTTATTTTGCCTTCAAGGCCTTGTTTACCCGAGACTATATCAGCTTAAGAAGATACTTTAATGGTAAGAAACATAAAGTTGTATTGGTTTAAAACTTATTATATATATGTATATTTAATGGATTTTTCTAATTAATTATCTTAAGTCAGCTTGCTCAAAATTTTCATATGACAGAAAGTTATTTTTATTGTGTGCTAGTAATTGTAGACATAGCATGTATTGTTTTTGAATCAAAACCAATAAAATGTATAGTTTTATAAAATAATTTCATGAAAAAGTTTTGAAAAAAAATATAAAGACATAAAAATCAGTAATTAAATTTAAAATAAAGAAAAGCATTTTTGTTTATTAGAAAAACATATAAAACCTGTAGAAAAGAATTCTAAAGTTTCAAAATGTTTTATCCAGTAATTTGTTTTCACAATGCAATAAAACAAACAATATAATAGTTGCATCAAATGGACACATAAAAACCTCAGAGTTAAAAAGGTTTAACAAAATCATTTAGTGAAATAAGTATATCTTAAAGAATCTAAACAATGGGAAAAGGTGTGCACTTAATTTTCTTTAGTTTTCAATACAATTCAGATAATGCACCATATGTGAGATTAGCTGAGAAAATTACAATGGTATGGGTGAGAAAGGACAAGTTAATTAGTTAGAAAGACAAATAAAAAAAGATTTTTATTAATGAAGTTCATTCAGTTTAAACCCTTGTTACTGGTAAAGTGTCACAAGGACGAGCACTTGGGTCTTTGCTTTTTTTATAATTACATTCATGATGGTAACTTGTAACTTTTACCAATGATGTTAAACTCTCTGGAATTTTCATCTCTGATGAGAATGTTCAGGTACTAATAACAACTTTTATCCATTGGTGAGTTGGACAAATGTAGCAAATGACATTTTATTACAGGATGTACAAAGCAATACATTTAGTTTATCATGGTTTGGAAGGGAACTCAGTAGCATGACTAAAACAAAATTACTGTATTGGTGAAAAAAGCACTCTTGCTACTGAGTCAATGTAACATTATTAGAAGTAACATATACAATTTTTGAATGCATTTATAAACATACTGATTATAAGAAGTGATTGTAACTATACGAGTCATTATATATGCTACACTTAGAAATCTGTGTTGTTTTGGTATCCTTATTTAAAAATAATTATTATTGAAAAGGATTTAAATGGCTACTAGGATGATTTCATGAACAGAAGGGTTACCTTAAAATAATTAATTATTTTATTTTTTCTTACAAAGCAAAGAGTAAGAGGCCTTATTAAAGTTAACGAGATTGCCTTGGAGAATAATGAATAAAAGCCTCTCATTTTTTTTTTTGGTATATCCTTAAGTCAAAAGCATGAGAGGACTCCAGTTCAAGATCTGGAAAAGGCTGGATATGCTTCAGTTAGAACAGTTATATTTCTCTAACTGGATAATTAGCTAATGAAAGAGATGCCATCAGCAATTTTGGTCTGGTATGTTACAACAGTTCCAAAAATAAACAGATGATTTTCATTAACAGTATTGTGTGAATTTAATTTTTCTCTGTGGCTAGCATATACAGACAATATTAAAGTTAAAGCAAAAAACTGTTCTTTGTTTTCCAATTTTTGTCATGTTACCTGCAGTTATACCTTGACTTTGGTGAGGTGTCTATACACTTTCTTACAAAACATATTTCCATAGTGATTAAAAAATAGCATAGTTGCATCTAAACCGAGCTATTAAGTGTGAAATAGAATTAGTTAAAAATTAAAAGTAATTTATTTAAACCTGAAATTTCTAAAATTTGATTTTCAGCAAGTGCTGACATTATCCCACTATTTCTAAATCTAGATGTTATAAATTAAAACAAAGACTTCATAAATAATTGCTACTTAAATTAAACTTTTAAAGTACCACTACTACTTCGCTCCAAAGCACTTCCAAACCCAGTGCTACTTTCAAGTTTGTACTGCGTTTAATGATAACAGTATACACATTTTTATAGCCCCGAACACAGCCCTATATTTATTATAATTTAATTTAAAAATATAGAGTATGCTTCATTTCATAGCCAAAAGTTTCTGGATCTAACTGTTAAATCTTAAAGTTTACCTGAATTAAAACTTCATTCTCGACAATTACTTAAACATTGCCGTGTTTACCAATAAACTACTTCGAGACGTCCCTAGCGGCCTCTTTAGCTTTGCATTATAAGCATATTAATAAAAAAATTAACTTTTTTCACTGTTTGTAAAAAATAAAAGTAGTATTTTTGCTATTTTTTTATATTTCTTTGTTGATATTTTTCATGATTGAAACACCCCTAGTTTAAAAAACGACTTTTACTTATATTTCACACAAATATCATATCATTTATCCTGGGATCTTTGTGCTTGTCCTTACTTGGTATATAAGTGCTAAACTCCAGTTTCAATAGTAAAAGCCAATGAGCATGATGATACATATAAACCTGTACACGATGACAAACCATTATACGTTAACAAAAAACTACGTTATACAGTTGGGAAGACAATAACAACTGGGGAAAAACTGTCTTGCTCAAAGACATAACAAGATAAATATTCCTCAGTTTAAAAATTTCATTAATGGAAATTCGGAAAACATGATTGCATTAATTCTAAGTAGAGGCGTATATCCTGGGGGGGATGACGGTATACATCCCCCCTTCATTTTAGGTGGGGGTACGATGCATACAATCATCCCCCCCTACAGTTTGGTCGGTTGAATTGTTTTATTGCATCACAGGCCTACAAATTGTGTGTTTGTTCTTGTGATTATCGTGTTCTTACCGATCGAATTACATAATTAGGCCTAGATGTAGGCTTTTTCAGTAGCCGAAATGTACATCTTTAACATAGGCGTGCTTCTAAGCTTTTCGATCTAAGCGATAGTTGGTGAGTATCAGTCAGTAGGCCTAAGTATACATGCAAGTGTCGTGGCAATAAGATTACTCTGTGACTGCATGTTTACAGCTTTCAAGTTCACGTAATCAGAGATTACCAATTTGCAAATTGAATTGTCCACAAAAGTGGTTGCAAAAATCATCCCCCCATCGGGTGTAAAAAATCTACGCCCCTGATTCTAAGCTTGTTAAGAAAATTTGAAATGTTTAAAAAATGACAAGGCTCCTGGGGCAGATAATATTAAGGATTGGATATTCATTTTAATAAGATAAGATGGTTAACCTTGGAAGAAGCTGCATTTGGATGTTGTTAAGGCAGTAAATTTAAGGGAACTTAAGAGAAAACTTGAGAACTATATGAATGATAAAGGCTGGCTTTAATATTTTTATTTTGTTTATTTTGTAAATGTATTTGATACTTTTACTATAGAGAATGGGACAGTTGAAATGTACCAACAAGACCTTTGTTGTTCTTAAACATTTTAACATGGAACAAGTAAATCTTGAAGACGCAACCTTCAGGCTAAAAGTCCAAATTAGGAACTATTAGAACACGCTTCCCTACAGTTTGATTTCAAACTTTAAAAATGTTTTCTCGTCATCCATTTTTGCGTAGCCAATATCTTAATTTCTGCACGGAAAGTTTATTCTGAAGACACATCTTCGTATGACCTACTCTACTGGACTATATAAAAATGACAGAAATATAGTTTTTCTTTTTAATTTGTAGATTTTTAATATGAATCCGGAAAAGCCAAGAGGTACTTTTAGGTAACATCTAACGTCTCGTGACAACGAGCAAATGATCTCATAAATTTCCTTCATTCCAAAATAATTACTGGGTGCTTATCTTGACTACCTTTCTTCTTCTTTGTGGGATAACTGGTATATTTATGTTGTTGTTGATATGAATTAAGCACAAAGCTACACAATGATTTATCTGTGCTCTTCCCACCACGGATATCGAAACCCGGTTTTTAGCTTCCGCAAACATGCAGCTGAGCCAAGGGGGGCGTATATTTATGAAAATTAAACAATTAAAATATACATTTTCAAGTGTTTTCCATAGGCTCGGCATGGCCAGGTGGGTTAAGGCGTTCGTCTCGTAATCTGAGGGTCTCGGGTTCGAATCCCCGTCGCAACAAACATGCTCCTTCTTTCAGCCGTGGGGGCGTTATAATGTGACGATCAATCCCACTATTCGTTGGAAGAAGATTAGTCCAAGAGTTGGCGGTGGGAGGTGATGACTAGCTGCCTTCCCTGTAGTCTTACACTACTAATTTAGGGACGGCTAGCGCAGATAGACTTCAAGTAGCTTTGCCCGAAATTCAAAAACAAACCAAACCGTTTCCACATTTTATAAATTTGGTCGATTATAAAGGAAGTTTCACAATTCCATAGCATCACAACTCATAAAAGAAATGACATAGAAATGTGAAATTGCACAGATACATAAAATGCGAGTATTTATAGGAATTTTCCGTTGTCCAAACGATGCCGCCTCAGTTGGGATGGAAGGGAGGTCGCCCCGTGAGAGGAGATCAAACGATTTCCTTTGAGGGTTACATAACTAAAACGTAATATGCCGCAATGTGGTTTCACAATTGTTAGGTAATAGACAAAAGATGCCGACATCAGAGAAAATCACGAAGTTGTACTAAAAGGGCGTAGATAGTTGGCGAGAAAACGTGTTGCCAGGTCTCCACGCTAGGTGGAACTTGTCACACCAATATGGCGACAGAAGCTCTACAGAAGATGCATTGCAAGAGCCACGAAATGGCACTAAAAGCGCGTTGATATGATAAGTGCACAGACAGATAGATCAACATAGCCTCAACCTTATCGTAACAACCAAAGTGTTAAAACTGATAATTCAATCCAACTTGCCTAACATTGTATTTATAGTTTCCTTTATGAGTAAGGCATTAAATACGATTTAAAAAGGCAGATTATATTTCTATAGGTGGACAGTGTAACTATCTTTCCATAGGTTTCTTTGTTTATTTTGAATTTCGTGCACTAGGACTATCTGCACTAGCCGTCCCTGATGTAGCAACCTAAGACTAGAGGGAAGGGGCCCGGAATGGCTAAATAGATTAAGGCGTTCGACTCGTAATTCGAGGGTCGCAAGTTCGAATCCCCGTCGCAACAAACATGTTCGCCCTTTCAGCCGTGGGGGCGTCATAATTTGAAGGTCAATCCCACTATTCGTTGGTAAAAGAGTAGCCCAAGAGTTGGCAGTGAGTGGTGATGACTAGCTACCTTCCTTCTAGTCTCACACTGCTAAATTAGGAACGGCTAGCGTAGATGGCCCTTGTGTAGCTTTGCGCGAGATTCAAAAACAAAACAAAACTTATGATAGTTATCAAAAACCTTTGGTCTAGAAAAACTGCATAATGAATATTTCTCGCGCCTTTTCAAAGTACCTAACTACTGATACATTAATCCAAGAACTGCAGTCAATTACATATCCAGTGGTTAGTAGGAGGTCAACAAATAAACATTCAACACGCACTTAATTGTGGTTAAAAACAAATCGTGAATTAAAAAGTAGGCGGTTTTTATAAGGAGCAAATTACAATATATGAAATTTATGGATACTATTACCATGGATGCAATATATGTTACGATTCTGACGAAAAGAGTCGTAGCTCTAAATACACCCACGTGGTTTGTTAGAAAGCATACATTAGAAGGAAAACAACAATTCGAAGCTCTGAGGTGCAAGGTCATGTCAATTTGGGAAATGAATTCTAGTCCCAAGAAAACCCTACCACTTAATTTTTCCTTATCCAGATCACGTGTGAAATCAAGATCACCATCACCATGTTGCTTCTGTGAGAACGAGGAAATTTTCATTGGTACCTGGGTCAAAGAAGGACTGAATAAAACAGTTGCACGTGACTACCAGGTAATGAAAACATCCGGTATTTATCGCCTTCCCATTAATCCTAAAAATCAGTTTAAGAATTGTATTGATGTGTTTAATAAAATAACGTAGGAAAGTTGTGGAGAGCTCTCTTCTTGTGTAGCGTTGGAGGCAAAACGTCATTTCGTCACCTAGTGTAGTGGAAAGAAAGAAGTTAAAATGAGCCCAAAAACACAGGGCAGTTGTAAAATTATGTCTCAACTCTTTTTGGAGACGTTGGGTATGTCTGAGGCCAAACCACGAATTACTTATATAGCATTTATTAAAGAGCATGTCTCTTTAATGAATGCTAATGCTGAGGTAACGACGGATGTTACACAGCTAGCAGTGAAGCAAATGCTCTTCATAAAAAGCACAAGCGTAAGTACAAGCAATAGAGAACCCAAACCAATATCTTCCTGGCAACTTTCACTAGTGTTTTACCTTTTAATTATATCATACGTTAGATAAGTTTGGTTTGTCTATATTGTATTATGCTACAGACAATATTGTATACATTTCAGACGGATCTCTATGGTATTATCCTGGTGAATTTACAGAGGAGCTTGATGGTCGTTATAATGCATCGTAGTTTTGAGGTGGTCCCAAAAATTACAAATCCTTACGCGACAAAAAAAAGTTCTGTTGATAAAAATAGAGAATTCACCTTTAATTTCAGCAGCAATGAAAAACTAAACTTCTCCGTGATAAGGAGTAGGATAACCAAAATTTTCAGTTCTTTTCAGCACCCGATAACAGTGACAAATCCTTCAAAAATGTGATGAAGGCCATTTATAACAAGGTGGTAAAAACAATTATCGTCTGGTTAATATCAAACAACAGACTTTAACACTCTTCTCTATGAATATTGAATTTTTTTTCGTATAATAAAATTAACTCCTTACCATGGTCTATGGACTGACTGAAATACAAGCATTTGGGGAACCTTGGGAGCATATCTCGAGTATGCTGACACATGATTTTATATGAGGCGGTTCCTGTTTAATTTATTTTTCATTAGAGTTTGAGATGGATAATCGTCTACGACACTCTTTTACGTGTTTAGTATTCAGACCAACAGAAAACGGTAAATTACTGTTTCTGAACAAAGTTTTATCCTGTCATTGTGAAGTCATCTATTCTATTCCTGGAAATATCGTACGGTTTTATAGTCAAAAATTCAACTCCTGTATACAAATTAATCCCAACATTCAATTTATCGAAGGTATACTTGAATAATTTCATGATATTTTCTGATAAACTAAATTTTTTCATCATTGGTTGTTGTTGTTGTTGTTTTGAATTAAGCACAAAGCTACACAATGGGCTATCTGTGCTCTGCCCACCACGGGTATCGAAACCCGGATTTTAGCGTGCAAGTCCGCAGACATACCGCTGAGCCACTGGGGGGCATCATCATTGGTAATATTATGAGTGAAAGTGTTGAAAATAAACGAGTGTCTCAACCCTCAGCTCGAGGAAGTCACAATTTTAATTTATCACCGTTGTATATAATGCAGAATATATTTCCTTAGGTAGAAAAATGCGTAATATTCGTTTAAATTCTCAATACATTATAATTTTCAAGAATGTCAAAGGCAAGTCTCATTGGAACGTTTTCGCTAGACGAATGTTTTTCAGCACACATCAAATATTTTGAAGAAACTTACCAAGATGCAACCATTTGGTTACTCATCCGTCGATTTGAAACAACAGATGGCAGAACAGCAAAGCCTCGGGAAGATAAAGTTTCTGTGTTTTGTTTTTAACGTTTCAACTGTGATTGTTTCTTAAAAGTAGCCTGATTTTGGACTCTCTTTTTTCTTCCTAACACTTTTGCATAGTACTGTATTATACAACTTAGAGAAATGTGAACTAAAGGAAGCTAGTCGTCCCTAATTTAGCGCTGTAAGACTAGAGGGAGGGCAGCTAGTCATCGCAACCCACCACTAAGTCTTGGTGTACTCTTTTACAAACAAATAGTGGGAGTGATCGTCACATTATAATGCCACCACGGCTGAAAGGGCGAGCATGTCTGGTGCGATGGGGATTCGAACCCGAGACCCTGAGATTACGAGTCGAACGACTTAACCCACCTGGCCCTGGCGGGCCAACTTATAACTGCTGTCATGTAGTGGTGTGAATTTAATTAATATAAAAATATCGTGGTATTTAATTGAAGTTCGTCTGATTGGTCGATCAAATATAGTTAGTTGTAAAATTATACTACAAATTATACAGAGCAAAAAAAATAGATAGAAATTATAAAATACTTTTGGTTGTTGTAAAGCAAAAACTATGTATTGAAACCCAATTTTTAGCGTTATAAACCCATTAGTTTCACCGCTGAGCCACTAGTGGGAGGGGCACAAGAAAATAAACCCGACAACTCGAGGACACTTGGAGGGTAACTGTTTCCTCAGTGGAAACCCACAGAATGGGGTTACTTACACTCTGCTCGCCGATGGGAATAGAATCTCAAATTTTAGCATTTTAAGTCCGAAAATTTACCAATGAACAACTAGGGACTTTTTTTTTCAAAGGTGGGTCCTTTTCTTCATTGGGTAAATAAGAAATTAGTGTTATCATTAATTCACGTTGTAGGAAAAGGTCCTCTGACAGCAATCAAGAGAACTAGATTGAAGTCATAGTGGCGTCCTCTGTTGACAATAATTTAGTCTAATATATATGTAAAAATGGCTGGTTTGGATTGAGAAAATGTTTTTATGTAGAGGAACGAACAATGTTTCGACCTTCTTCAATCATCGTCAGGTTCACAAAGAAAGGAAGTGGTAACTGACCGACCACATGTTTGAAAAGGATTGTGTAACTGAGTGTAGGAATATAGAGGGCGTGCTTAGATGTTGAATTATATTTATTAATATAGGTATAAAGGTGTTCCTTTGTATTGGTTTATTTTGGGCTTGAGTTTTTGTATAAGTAAGACTTCTTTAATTTTACGTTTGTTTATGTTTGTTTCTTTATTTAGTATTTTAGTATTTTCTATGGTTATGTTGTTTTTATTTGACTTGTAACATTCGAAAACGTGTGAAGGTGATTTTTTATGTTCTTTGAATCTGGCCCGGCATGGCCAAGCGCGTTAAGGCGTGCGACTCGTAATCTGAGGGTCGCGGGTTCGCATCCGCGGCGCGCCAAACATGCTCGCCCTCCCAACCGTGGAGGCGTAATAATGTGACGATCAATCCCCCTATTTGTTGGTAAAAGAGTAGCCCAAGAGTTGGCAGTGGGTGGTGATGACTAGCTGCCTTCCCTCTAGTCTTACACTGCTAAATTAGGGACGGCAAGAACAGATAGCCCTCAAGTAGCTTTGTGCGAAATTCCAAAACAAACAAAGTTCTTTGAATCTGGTTTCCATTTTTCTACTTGTTTCTCCAATATAGAAGTCGTGGCAGTTATCACATTGTATTTTATAAATAATGTTGGTGTTGTGTTTGTCAGTGTAATTTTTACACAGTATAAACCTTAGTTTTGTGCCTGGTTTTTGAATAAATTTGGTATTAACTGGAATGTTATATTGGGTTACTAGTTTTTGCCAAATGTTGGTTATTTTTCTGTTAATGTCGGAAATATATGGTATGCAGCAGTATATGGTTTCGTGATTTTTTAATTCGTGGGATATATTTAATGTTGTTAGTTGATTTTGCTTTTTGACTAGCTGTGTACATATTTTGTTTTCTACGGTTTGTAGAGGAAACTTATTGATGTTGATGAAGTATTGTTTTATTTTGTCTAATTCTTTGTTAATTTTATCTGGTGAGCATAGTTTTACAGCTGTGTTTATTTGGTTTCTTAGAATGTTAAGTTTTTTATTTCATGTGTTGAGTCCCAAGGAATGTATAGTCCAGTATGGGTGATTTTTCAGTGGATTTCTGTTTTACATTGTGTATCGGTTCTTGTAATTTCGAGGATAAGAAATGATATTTGATTGCTTTCTTCCTGTTCACATGTGAAGTTGATGTTGGGATGTATAAAGTTAATATGGTTGAAAAAATTAAGTGTGTTCAGATGTGAATCCCGCAACCGTGTCATCTACATATCTGTACCAGTAGAGTGGTGGATGTAATGCTGTGTTAATTGCTTGTGTTTCAACTTGTGTCATAAAAATATTGGCTAGAACTGGTGATACTGGGTTGCCCATGCTTAGGCCATTTGTTTGTATATAGTTGTAGTTGTTGAACATGAAGTTTGTCTTCATCGTGGTGAATTCTAAGAGGGTTGCTAATTGGTTGCTGAGAATGTCTATTGATGGGTTAGGGCCTCGGATATAGAGTTCTAAGGCTATCTTGCAGGCTTCAGCGGTTGAGACTTCTGTAAAGAGGAATATAACATCGAAACTGGCCAGTAAGGCTTTATGGTTAATTTGATTAAAATTAGACTTGAAATTAGAAGTCTTTGATGAATGAGCTGATTTTTCTCTACAAGTGGGTTTTCTCGTCATCACTAATAATTTAGTCTAAATTACTCGCAAGATTCATTAGGGCTGTGGAACATTTTATCCCAGTATTTTATAAAATAGCAAGTTATTAATAGACGGTTTTTTCTTTGTTATATCCAGAACTTTTGTATTATTTAGTGTGAAATATGTTCTTAGAGTCTTAATTCTAATTTTATAAAAATACGTGATGCGTTTGATACAGACTGTTTGGTTGAGCTTAAATATATTTTTACTTTAATATATGTTGAACAGATACCTTAAGAGATGATATATTTAGTATTGAATTTAATTTAACTACTGTCTTAAAATATAGTTTAACTTATTTAGAAATTTCAGTTATTGTTATAGTTGTTAAAGACATGTTAAGATTGTTTTTTATCGGTTTAGAAACTCCTTCCAAAAATATTAATACCTTAAGGTCGTCGTTAGAACTCCTATTACTTATGGGCCTGGCATGGCCTAGCGCGTTAAGGTGTGCGCATCGTAATCTGAAGGTCGCGGGTTCGCGCCCGAGTCGCGCCAAACATGCTCACCCTTTCAGCCGTTGGGGCGTTATAATGTGACGGTCAATCCCACTATTCGTTGGTAAAAGAGTAGCCCAAGAGTTGGCGGTGGGGGGGGTGATGACTAGCTGCCTTCCCTCTAGTCTTACACTGCTAAATTAGGGACACCTAGCACAGATAGCCCTCGAGTAGCTTTGTGCGAAATTGAAAACAAACCTATTACTTATACTGAGCTTGAAAAGGCAGCCATTTTGCTGCATTTATTTCAAACGAAAGGAAATGTAATACTGGCTTTTGCAAATTTCAGAGTGTGTTTTCAAAATGTCATACATCCCTTTTTAACGGTCAGTTAAATCACCAACTTGACATGAATATTCTGGAGTTGCACAATAATTTCTTCACTAGGTGTCAGCACTTCTACGCATGGTTGCGTGTAAAGTTTGTAATGAAGCTTGTTTTTGTTTGTTTTGATAGTGGGATTGACCGTCACATTATAACGCCCCCACGGCTGGGAGGGCGAGCATATTTGGCGCGACTCGGGCGCGAACCCGCGACCCTCAGATTACGAAGCACACGCCTTAACGCGCTAGGCCATGCCAGGCCTTGTAATGAAGCACAAAGCTACTTTTCAACCTACACAGTGGACTATCTGTGTGGACAGCAACACTACGAGTATCGAAACCTGGTATCTAGCGTTTTAAATCTGGCGGAGTCACGTATAAAACTAAATATTATTGCCCTTGTAATTACAATGTTTTGCATTGTGAATCACGAGTGACACGAATTTCGAAAATTCCGTCAACATTAAACTATCCTAAAGCAGAGTTTACAATGTCGGTTATAATTCAAATTATCACATGAGATAGTGTGTAATGTTTTGAAACAAAATGAACTAAGTTGCAAAATTATTGTTTTTAAGCCTAAACAGTGACAACGAAGTAATTTTAGTATTATAATACAAACTTACGGATTCGCTTACGTAAGAGGAATACATTATCTTTCACAATATAAACATAGCAAAGACCAGCCTCTATTATAGATTTTGTTAGATCAGATTATAATAGGCGATAAATATATTTTTTTCTATTGTTGCTCTTCATTTTAATTTATCATTGGTTTACTTTACTCGTTTAAGGTAGATGGCTAATATGGCAGACTTTGATTTATTAACCACAATGAATTCAACAAGGCCATTTCTGATAGCAACTTCTTAAATACAACACAATTAAGGCGCACCCTTATTTACAAGGACGAGCAGCAACTAATGCTATAAACACTAAATCATCCATTGCTCTGAAGTGGGTTTTGTTTGAAACGCGATATAATCGCTTATATAAAAGTTATCTTTTTTTGGACAAAATTTTTACCTTATGAAATCGTCTGAGGAACATTCCACCATGATCAAAACAACACAAGATGTTAGACAGGATGAGAAAAATATATCAACACAGCTGAGTTAACAAGAAAAGGGTTGCCAAATTTCCCGGTAACTTAGTTTTTATCAAATTTCAAGCCTTATTTTCTGTAGCATCGGTGTGTGCAAAATACTGTTTCAAACCAATGACTCTAAATCACGTATAGACTTTACTTCGAATTTCATCTCTCTCTAGCTTCCTAACTATCTATCACTTGGAGTCTGTAACATGGTAACAGCTACAAATCTTTTGTTTTTACAAGGGCTAAGCTACTGATTTATCACAAAGTAATCTCGCAAGGATTAAGGTTATTGATTTATCGCAAAGTAATCTCACAGATGTGGTGGGTAACAAATAAACCGCTCTAACAGTATTTCAGTCACGTTTTCTATTTGACATTAATTTATGACGTGAAACTATCTCTCCAATGGGTAATTTTATTCCTTGGAAAATGGGTGTAATTAATGAGGATTCTCCATATCGAAGTCATTTAAAAGTCATTTCTCCTCAATTTCCATGTAATTTTGATCGGAAATCTAATAATTTCATTGCATCACACTAGACCCAATTAGAAAACAATGAGCCAGTTTTTTAAAATACTTTTCTTGCTTTTTAAAAATATGTTTCGCTCTCTTTTAGTAAATGGTTGAGTCTTGGTCTTGTAGTTAATTCCCGGGATGTGAATCCGAAGATTCATTGCCTGCGACCCCTTGTGGTTAGTCCATAAGTTTTTAAGGGTGCTGTTGATGAGCTTGTTTTCCGTCTAGTTTATTAGTTCAGGATTAGTTTGTTTTTTTGCATAGATTCTAAAACAAAACAAGCAATCATTTACAACTAGTTTGATCAGTTTTTCGATAATAAACTAAAAATCGAGTCTTACAAGGCTTACCACTAAGAATAGTTGTGTTCGAACACCTGCAGGCCACTTTTATAACTAATATTCTAATATAAAAACATGGATAATATTTTGTGTATATAATAAATAAGTCGGGCTCATTACTCTAATACACACGTGTTTTGAAGATAACAACAGGCATGTTCCATTAATATACATATATGATTAGGGTACTCGAAGTGCAATCTATAACTTTAGAATGATGATTAAAACACAGTGCCAAGATATAAAATCAATAACATTGCATCTCCACCTACTTCATCGTTTAATTAATTTAGCACAACTTTTATCGGCTTACTGTTTATTTAAAATTAAAATTAATCCTGCATCTTTATTTTCGGCCCATTTTTGGCGGTTCATCAGATGAAGTTTTACGCCCCCTAGGGTATATGATCACAAAAAAGTAGAAAAACAATCAGAATTAAAATGCAAATATTGCATTTTCAAACGCACAAATAAGGACTATAAAAAAATAAACAAACTTGGCAGGAAACAGCGTCTACATTAATTTTCCCAAGCTACAAATCCCTATTTTGACTCAACCTCTACAATACTTGCCAACACTTAGATTAAAGGTACTTAGATTAACAATGTTTAATCATCTTTAAGTGTATAGTACAGTATTCATCTTGTCAGCAGCTCAAATCAAGTTTAAAAGCCCGTCGTCATCGTTTGAAATAACTTCGACCTATAAGCGAGCGGAGGCCCGGCACGGCTAGGTGGTTAAGGTGCTCGACTAGTAATCTGAAAGTCGCAGGTTCGAATCCCCGTCCTACCAAACATGCTCGCCCTTTCAGCCGTGGGAGTGTTATAATGTGACGATCAATTCCACTATTCGTTGGTAAATGAGCAACCCAAGAGTTGGCGGCAGGTGGTAATGAATAGCTAACATCCCTCTAGTCTTGTGCTGCTAAGTTATGGACGACTAGGACAGATAGTCCTCGTGTAGCTTTGCGCAAAATTCAAAAACAAACAAACAAACGAGTCACGGATGAAGTTAAGTGAATGACCATCGCCAGTTGTAGAGATGCAATTTATGTTCTTCTACTGTTTGTAACGTGAAAGTTAACCTTATAACCAATTTAAACTCTTGACAAGAGTTTTTTTTTTTTTTTCTGTAATGTTATTGCTCGCAGTCAATGGTACTGTGGTATTCTTGTTGTTACAGCCAATCTACTGTAATATTCTAGATGATATACCCTCTTTATCATGGTATCCAAGGAATAACAATTAATTTACCATGGTATCCTACATGGTTTAGCTGACTTACCATGATATCTTTGGTGATAAATCTGATTCACCATAGTATCTAAGGTGATATAATTAACTTACTACGGTATCTTAGACGATATAGCCGCTGTAATTTAATATCATATAATCTAGCATATTTACGTAATAGTTTCAGGTCTTCCACAGCTACAACTGTACATACCTGGTGAGAACATTAGCTTCAATATTTCAGTCATAGCAGATTAGCTGTAACAATAAGAGTACTAGCGCTGTTTAAAGAGCGAATATATCATTTAAGATACTATGGTAGAGTGACTATCATTTAAGATACTATGGTAGAGTGACTATATCATTTGGGATACAATGGTAGAGTGACTATCATTTAGGATACCATGATAAAGTGACTATATCATTTAGGATATCATGGTAGAGTGACTATCATTCAGGATACCATGGTAGAGTGACTATCATTCAGGATACCATGGTAGAGTGACTATCATGTAGAGTCCATGGTAGAGTGACTATCATTCAGGATACCATGATAGAGTGACTATCATTCAGAGTACCATGGTAGAGTGACTATCATTCAGAGTACCATGATAGAGTGTACCATGGTAGAGTGACTATCATTCAGGATACCATGGTAGAGTGACTATCATTCAGGATACCATGGTAGAGTGACTATCATTCAGGATACTATGGTAGAGTGACTATCATTCAGAGTACCATGATAGAGTGACTATCATTCAGAGTACCATGGTAGAGTGACTATCATTCAGGATACCATGGTAGAGTGACTATCATTCAGGATACCATGGTAGAGTGACTATCATTCAGGATACCATAGTAGAGTGACTATAACATCAACGACTTTTCTTTACTTGATCATAATATAGTTAATATATTCACATTTTTTTCTTTCACGTTAGTACACATGGTTATGAACCATTGATACCACGATTGTGTTAATTTAGTACCAATTTATTTTACTTAGAAACTAGTTACGGCAACCTGACAAAACATAAAGCTTTCATGGTATTTTAGCATAACATGTACTTATTTCTGAAATACGGCATGTCCTGCTACGTGTTAATAACTGTCTTAGAAAACAAGCTGTCATTACTAACAGTGAGTCTGTTTTTGCACTACGGTGTTTCATGTAAATGTAAGTGAACAATAACTTATTTTGTTATTTAACTTTATTTCTTTTCTTACTTTGTGGACACATATTTGTGTGACAGTTTCGAGTCGTCCATTGCTACAACTGTACATATATAATGAAGACATGGACCTCAATATTTCAGTCACGGCTCATTGTCTGTTTGTTTCTCTCAAGCTGATTTCTAGGTGCTATTAAATGTATTAGCAGAAATACCCGCCATCTGGGCAGGTATAACTGCTACTTCCTGCGGAAGGCTACAGGGCCTACGGACTATTCTGGAATTCAAGAGAAAATGGATTTTATTCAAATTTTAGTTTAAAATTGAGCTGCCATTATAGCATTACATCACAGAATAGATCTTATATAAGTATTCCTTTGGTGACACAGTAATGAATGAAAATACCTTGCGTTGTTGTTCAGGAAGATGTCAGGAAGTTTCAAATTTATGATATTTGCAAGCAAGATTGACACAGTATTTTAATATACAAACAACATTACAATTTACTATAAAGGGTTGATACAAATAATGGTTTATATGCAAAAGTTTTACGCAATTATAAACAATTTGGCGTTTTCTATCTGGTTTGGTACTGAATATTTTGCCGACGGTTCACGATGAGCGAATAAATTTCGAGTTGATATCGGTACAGTTCACTTAACGAGAAGCTAACTAGCTCTTCGTTGATCACACGTGAGTTTTTTTACCGCTTACCTTCTATAAGCATAAGAGGAGATTTTGTAGAAAATTCAGCTAAGGCAACAATACTAGTATTTACACATATACATATACACTGTTGATTCTTACGCTCGAGAATCTTTTACAAATATAATAAATAAGGGGAAGAATTTTGCAATACACATTTAACTGTACATTCATTTCTAAATAAATATTTAACTAAAACAAATACTGATATTGAAATAAATATATACTAGTAAATCCGTCACAACACAAACTTAAGTTTAAAGTGAAAAAGTGAATTAGAGACTGAAGAAGAAGAGAAAATAATTACATCAGCAACTCATAATCAGGTGTCGCTGCACCAATCTTCTCTGATAAACAAGTAATAGGAGCTTAATGTTTATATAAAATTAAGCTATGATTATCTGTTATCAGAAACTTTTCTTACAATGAAACTACTATAATTAGCTGTATTAGTTATTGCAGAAACACCATATGAAACAGTGTAAGGTTACTGTAGAACCGCTATATTAAACAGTGTAAGGTTTCTGTAGAACCACTACATTACATAGTGTAAGGTTACTGTAGAACCACCATATTAAACAGTGTAAGGTTATTGTAGAACCACTATATTAAACAGTGTAAGGTTACTGTAGAACCACTACATTACATAGTGTAAGGTTACTGTATAACCACTATATTAAACAGTGTAAGGTTTCTGTAGAACCACTACATTACATAGTGTAAGGTTACTGTATAACCACTATATTAAACAGTGTAAGGTTACTGTAGAATCACGACATTACATAGTGTAAGGTTACTGTAGAACCGTTATATTAAACTGTGTACGGTTACTGTAAAACCAGTATATTAAGCAGTGTAAGATTACTGTCGGAACACCGTATTAAACACTATGAAATTGTCTTAGGATCAGGATATTAATTATTGTGGAACTACCATACTAAAAAGTATAAAGATACTTTAGAACGTTAGAAACTAAACAGTGTGATGTACGGTAAAACCAACATATTTAACACCGTAAGTTTATTGTGGAACATCAGATTAAAGAGCGTAGAGTTATTGTTGAACTATCATGTTAAAGTATATAAAATTACCATGGAAACACTATTTTTTACAGTGTAAAGTACCACAGAAACACCATATTAAGCTATATAAAGTTATATCAGTTCGCCATATTAAATATTTACTGTGGCATCTTTATATAAAACTGTGTAAAGTTTTTACTATGAAGCCATTGTATTAAACAGTTTAATATTATGATGGAACTACCATACTAAACGATACAAAATTATATTAGGATAATCGTTGTTAAAGGTTTACTGTGTAACCATTGTATTAAACAGTGAAAAATTAACTTACAGCCAGCATGTTAAACTGGATAAAACTATGTTTAAAAACTCACATTATACTAAACAACGACTACTTTTACACACTTCAAAAAAAAAAAAAACAGAAGTCCGATGAAACTGAAGACAGTCTCATTTTTAGATGTATGTAAAAATAACACTCGTTGTTTTGTGAAATTTTGGTTTCTAGAATTATAGAGGCACCATAGAATTTCTATATTAGTGTGTGAAGCTACAGAAACAATCACCCAATTAAACAGTTCATTAAACATACAGATAAACAAAAACTATAGACCTTTCATTTTCTTTAATCAAATAACTAAATCAGTTAAAAGACGCAACAATCATCGACCTAATGGCTAAATTAGTGATGACAGATGCGAAAGCCATGGGTCTAATGGCTGAATTGGAAGAGACGAATGCAACAGCCATGGATCTAATTGCCGAATCAGTAGTGACAGTTTTAACAGCCATGGACCAAATGGCTGAATCAATAGAGACGAATGCAATAGCCATAGATCTAATGACTGAATCAATGGAGAAGGGTTGGTCTGGTTTGAATTTCGCGCAAAGCTACTAGAAGACTATCTACGCTAGCCGTCCCTAATTTAGCAGTGTAAGACCAGAGAAAAGGCAGCTAGTCATCACCATCCACCGCCAACTTTTGGGCTACTCTTTACTAACTATAAGTTGGATTGACCGTCACATTATAACGCCTCCACGGCTGAAAGGGCGAGCATGTTTGGTGCGACGGGGATTCGAACCTGCGACCCTCAGATTACGAGTCGAACGCCTTAACCCACCTGGCCATCCCAGGAAGGAACACAATTAGAGACGATAAGATTATGGTTGGTGCTGTTTGTTGTACTCAGGGTACTAAGTGTATATCTACAAATATCTGGATGTGTAATATTCATATATCATGACAGAAGCAATAATTACCACAGTCGTATAGGTCATACATTTATTTTAATTTTCTAATTTGAAGTATATTTTACTGACTTTATGAATGTGTAATACAAGCTAATTTAGCGTCGATCAAAGATAAGCACAGTGCAATACAGTAGTGAACAAAACGGATTGCAAATGTAATTGTTGAAAACACTAATTAATGTTACCACTAATATAATAATAATAATAATAGGTGAACAATTACGAATACAGGTATTTCTCACGATTTCCTTCACCCCAAAAATTATAGCTTAGTTAGCTTTATTTTCACCTTTTCGAAAGAACATCAGGGGGCGTTGTAACAAATTATCAGAAGTGAGAAAAAAAAAAAGGTCTTTGTTAGTCGCAGTATCTTGTATAGAATAACATTCCTCAGGCTCCACCTAGTGTAAAATATCTTGGTAACAACACTTGTGGTTAGCTGCACCAAGGGCTGGAAGCCATAAAACTGCTCTTTGATAACATCTGTGGTTATATATGGCGCTGAATATTTTGGCTCAGGCAATTTTCAAGAGACTGGAGCATTCAGAAGCTGGAGATTTATCATCCTTCTCCACGTTGTTTGTTAATTCAGATAAAAACCTGGTATTCACACTGGCTCACATTTCGCACATTTCACATTTCGCACGTTAAATAATTCTACTTTTTTGTAATATTATCGCAGCCTGGTTAAGGGAACCGTCTGGCTCTTCGGTTTGAAGTATTCGTCTTGTAGTAAACTTTACTGATGTATACCTGGTGAGGTGAGTATTTCTTAATTGCTTATTTGTAAAAGTACAAAAATTGGCCATTATTCCCTTCAAACTTTGCTTTTGTGACCTCGATAATGAAATTTAGAAATTAACCTATTTTCTATGTAAAAACAGACAAATTTGCACATTTTCATTTACATAAGGTCTGAATAAAACAACATATGAATCAAGATTTACATGTATTTATACTAAAGTTATACAAAAATGTTTAGAAGTAAGTAGTTTTTGAGATTTGTGACTGTAATGTAAATCACTTTCACGTATCAGCCCCCAAATATAGTCTCCCATAATGTTTTCATAAAACGCTTCCAGTTCACAAGAGCATAATTTGAAGAGAAAAATAGGTTTTTTACATTTACTTTAGGCATAAGCAATTGGGAAATAACACATTCTGTCCAGAGACAAGAAAAAGTAAAAATTTTGTTGCATAGTGTTATTTAATTAGTTATGGTAATTAAGTGAAACTACACTCTACTTTCTCCAGTGTTAAATTAAACTCATGTATTGATATTTCAGGACACATAGAGTAATATACAGATTCTTTTCAATTAGATACTTTAATAGTTTCTAGTTTTATAAGAGAATATGGGAAAGCTAAGTACGAGATAAAAGACAGAACTAAATTTTAAAAATAACAAATTACCAGTCTTTATATTAGCGGAATTTTCGTACTGTTTTAGTGAAACTAAAAGTTTTAAATATATTTACTAGTCGCAGAGGTTTCTGTAAGTTTACAGATTTCAGTTGTTTTTAATTTCACGCAAAGCTACATGAGGGTTATCTGCGCTAGCCGTCCCTAATTTAGTAGTGGAGGGAAGGCAGCTAGTCATCACCAACCACCGGCAATTCTTGGGCTACTCTTGTTCCAACGAATAGGGGGATTGACCGTCACATTATAGCGTCCCCACGGCTGAAATGCGAGCATGTCTGGAGTGAAGAGGATTCGGACCCACGACTCACAGATTGCGAATCGAGTGCCTTAATCACAGGGCTATGCCTGCCCTGTTGTTTTCGTCATAACATTTGAACATCCAACTACTGAATAATTTCTAGCTTCTGCTTTAAATAATTACAACACATCACTAATAGAGTTTTTAAAAAATAGTATTAATTAAAAAAATTATTACTGTTGGATAATTTTTGAAATTTGTTCTTTTGGATGTTTGCCCAAAATTACTTAAAGGTTGTTTTTGCTGTCTGTTATTAAGTTTGGAATGATACACCAGCGTTATAACAGATAGTCAACAACGCCCACTGCCCTCCTTGTCTTAATAGTTGGATTTGAGTTTTTAGTCTTACCTTTATAAGCCAGTCGTAGTCCGACATGCTAATTCTAAACTAAGCTCGATCTTTCTGGAATCACACAATAACTTTACAATATATTATAATTATAAGCATCAAACGATATTTTTTTTATGTATTATAATTTATCTCGGACAAGTCTCCGATTTATTATGTTACGTACGTTGCGTGTTACAATTTCATGTAGCTGGAAATTTTAATTTTAATTTACGTGTTAATTAAATGTTAGTATGTATTATATTTATTATATTTGCCAACAAGATTGATACAAACAATTTTCTTAAAACACGAATTTATTGTAATATACAACTAACGACACAATTTACAATAACGGTTATGACAAATAATGATTTATATACAAAAATTTTACAAACTAACAAGTAATGTTGAATTTTCTATCTGGTCTGGAACTGAGTATTTTATGGATGGTCTAGATTCACGATGTGCAAAATAATTCTGAGCTGCTATTGTTACATATCGCTTAAGCGAGATAGCTCCGTTGGCTTCACGTCGCTCATAAGCTGACTATTTACTAGCGAAGGTATCTAATGTTTTAGTACAAGTACTAACGTTTGAAGATAATTCTCTTAAGTTGAACGGATTGCAACGTTCGATATTTGTAAACATTCTTGGTCAGTTTCTATAGTTTACCGATTAATAAGCATTAATTATAATTATAGCTTCCAACGTGTTGCTATGGCTACCTCTTATACACATTAGGCGAGATTCTCAGCTGGAATTAATACTGGCAATCACCAGTATTTTACACACATTGTACATTGTTGATTCTTGCTCTCGAGAACTTTCTACAAATTTAGAGAATAAGCAGGACTTTCACAATACACATTTAACAAGGTAAGTTACGTGAATTAAATTTAACCAGTCATAGATGTTAAGATGAATGTATAACAGTAAATCCGTTACAGTATAAAATAGTTGTAAAAATTAAACAATACGTTTGTTGTATAATAGAAATGTAAACATCCAACAGTAAGTTTGCAATTTATTATGTATGTAAGCATAAGAACACGTTTATTTGTTGTGCTCTATGTACTGTTCAGTCACAGTATTGAAGCATTTCATTTTTAGATGTAATATACAGGTTTTGAACACACCGTTTTAGCTTTCAAAGATAAATAACAACAAAATCCAAGTAACCAGATTTATAATATGTCGTTTCGGTTTATTAGAAAAGTTTATTGAATATCCGTAACTTTTTATTTTACTACATGTATAATACATTAATTATCTGATCGTGGTGATGCTCTCGCCGCCTGGTGGAGCTCTGAATTATAAATTATCTGTTCGTGTGCTCTGCACGTGAGTAAATCGACAAATCGTGACAAAAGGTTAATACAATATACAAGTCTGAAAAGGCTATAAGAAATAAAATGAGTTAAGTGCTATAATATCATGCTAATAAGGATGTTAACCTATCTAAAAATGTCTAATGTGTGTGTGTGTATATATATATATATGATTTAAGAAATCTATGAAATTTAAGTAATATTATTAGAGCACCATATAGGCTTAGCTAAAACATTTTATTCGGAAACACACATCAGTCAAAATACAAAATACTTTATGCTTTCTTTTCTTTTACAGTATCTCAAATTGTATTAACAAGATCTTAGAGCGTCACATAAGAAACACTTTCCTATACATAACGCTTTCCATTTACTCACTGTTTCTCGTTCGTCTACAGTTGATTGACTGCACAAACAATCTGACTTATCCCGGAGTCAAACAGACAGGGATTCTGTCTCTTGCAATATTCAACAAGAAGTTCTTGATTTCGAAGATTACGAATGATATCCTCTTAGACCACAAATAACCATTAATTTCACGAAATGTGGTTAGACCACTCTGCTCACAGTTTGTGAGTCGTGGGTTCGAATCTCGTTACCAAACATGCTCACCCTTTTAGCAGTGGGACGTTATAATACGATGGTTAAACCCACTATTCGTTGTTAAAGAGTTGGCGGAGAGTACTGTTGACTAGACCTCCTTCCCTCCAGTCAATCGCTTCAAAATTAGAAAAGGTTAGCAGAGATAACTATCAAGCAGCTTTACGTGAAATTCTAGCCAGATGGTTAAGGCACTTGATTCGTAATCCGCGAGTTTCGGGTTCGAATCCCTGTTACACCAAACATGCTCGCCCTTTCAGCCGTGGGGGTGTAATAATGTGACGGTCAATCTCACTATTCGTTGATAAAAGAGTAGCTCAAGAGTTGGAGGTGGGTGGTGATGAATAGCTGCCTTCCCTCTAGTCTTACACTGCTAAATTAGGTACAGCTAGCGCTGATAGCCCTTGTGTAGCTTTGCGAGAAATTCAAAACAAACTAAATGAAGTAAGATCACTGTTGGGTATATAAAAAAAAAAAAACCATTAATTTAAAGAAAAGGACAGCTAATATCGAAGAAACAGAAAGTATTATTCAAATAGGTCAGACTGTAAAAAATCTAAATAATTTATCGAATTTTAGTTCCTTTGACCATATAAAACAGTATTCATAACTGACATCTCCCAAATATTCAGTACAAGGGCAAAATAAACTATTTGCAGCATCTACTTAATACCGAAAAATTGATGTTTTTTAGGTTCATTTGAAAATACGTTAAATCCATTTGATACAAAAAGGAAGTTTTCTTCATGTTCTTGAACGTAGAACCAAAATATTCCTCACATTGGGTGTAACGTAGAACCAAAATATTCCTCACATTGGGTGTAACGTAGAACCAAAATATTCCTCACATTGGGTGTAACGTAGAACCAAAATATTCCTCACATTGGGTGTAACGTACAACCAAAATATTCCTCACATTGGGTGTAACGTAGAACCAAAATATTCCTCACATTGGGTGTAACGTAGAACCAAAATATTCCTCACATTGGGTGTATAATAAAATATTGTTTAAATTATATTTAAAACTGTCTGTGTTTTTTTCTTATAGCAAAATAAAATCGAGCTATCTGCTAAGCCCGCAGAGGGAGAATTGAAAGCTGGATTTTAGTTCTGTAAATCCGAAGAATTTACATAATTTACTTAAGGACATATCTAGCAACATTATTAACTTGAACGATGTCCACGACCTTGTTAAATAGAGTGTAATTCTATAAAAGCAAGTTGTTATTTTTTCTAAATATGAATATTGTAAAAGAAAACAATACGGTAATAAATATATATTTCATCCTCGTAGCTTTTTGCATCTTTTGGTAATGGTTTACAGAGACCCCTAACGGGAAGTTCTTCCTTCTTTGTTCATTAATTTTTAATTTAATATAAGTGTTGTCCAGAAAAAGTACGGAACAGTAAATAAGGGCTCTTAAGAAACTGGTTAACAAGATAGAGTGTAGTTTCAGTGCCTTTCACACGTAGTATTATACAATTATCTTAAATCAAATTCTTTGACTGAAGTGGCAGGTTTGTGATTTACTAGACACGTATAATTTTTATCACATCATTCATCTACTTTTACCTCCGTTAAATATGCTTTTCCGAGTCACCATGATCTATATTGCAATGTTGAAAGCCGTCGATTACGAGAAGCAATAGAATCGCTGTTGTTCTCAAGAGAACAGTTTTGAATTATGCACTAGATGGCGCTTAGATGGTGCTTTAATATCATAAAAAATATTACTGATCCAAATAAAGATAACGGAAGGCCAAAGGTTTAGTTCTTGTCTTTTCTTTTTGCAGAGAGACTGAAAAATATGAACAGAAACATTTTTGGCGGGCTTCTTTCAAAATGCCGCCCAGTTTCTTCCTTTCACTATAATTTTCTGTATGGTTCTGGTGAAGGGTTATATTTTAATAAACCGACACATTTAGAGACAGTTCCCAATCGTTTTGAGGTTTAGTAAACTTATTGTACAGTTTTATGTAATCAGTGCTGATATTTAATCATTTCTTTTGTACATACATAATGAGCAGAAACGCTATAACTAAGGAAAATCTTAAGCCTAAAATTAATGGCGATTGTTTTGATAATTTGCCGTTTGCGCATAATCGCCCCTAATTTTATCTCACAAATTAGAAGGATTTGTTTTTTGTTTGCATGTAACACAAAACTACTCAGTAGGCTATCTATACTCTGTCTGCCACGAAACGTTGAAACCCTGTTTTAGACATTGTGAGACATTAAACATTCCACTGATTTACTGGTGAGGGGGTCATTTATAATAAAAAAGGCACAACTAACAAACAACACCAAACGACATTTGTTGGACTACTTTTATTTCACCAAATCGTGGTGTTTGACTGTCATACTTAATACACATCCATGACTCTAATTTGGAAATGAGTGGCGAATATGTAATTTTAGGATTCACCATTTGGTCACGCTAACAAATAAGCAATGCCCACTCTTAGAAGTTCCTCAATTCAAATCAGCCATGAGTTGTATCCGACGCACGGATGGAAACTCGAACGTTAGCGTTATTAGCATTAAAGCTTACTCTTGAGCCACCTGTTGCTTAGTGATAAGACACAATATATAGTGCTTGTTATAAAACGATACTGACTAGGCTTATAGTAAAAACAATTATTCTCTTTAATTATATCATAACATGGTTGTATTGTGGAATGGGCTAGTAGTAGTGGCTCGAATTTTGTTACTGAACATATTCGCCCTTTCAGCCGTGGAGGGGCTGCGTTATAATAAGTCAATCACACTGTTAGTTTTGCAACCAAAGAGTTGGCGATGTGTGTCTTCCTCTAGTCTACAACTTGAAAATTACGGAGGGCTAACGAACCTAGACCTTCATGAGTTTTCCTGCGGGCCTGGCATAGTTAAGTTGTTAAGGCACTCGACTCGTAATCTGAAGGTCGTGGTTTCGAATACCCATCACATCAAACATACTCGCCCATTCATCCGTGGGGGCGTTATAATGTGACGGTAAATCCCACTATTACTTGGTAAAAGAGTAACCCAAGAGTTGGCGGTGAGTGGTAATGACTAGCTGTCTTACTTCTAGTCTTACAATACTAAATTAGGGACGGCTAGCGCAGATAGCCCTAGCGCAGTTTTACACGAAATTCAAAAACAAACAAACACATAGTTTTTTGCGAAATTTAACAAACGAACAATCTACCAGGAATCATTTGAAATCTTATAGAATGGCTGTGCAGTGTCAAGTCTTTTTCAATTAGGCAAATTAACCATTTATACAAGTTAACATGAAATTATTGATGAAATAACAAGAGTCAAAGCAATTGATTTTGTAAACGTCACACAATTAATTCAATCTTAAAAATTAAAACCAGTTCACCATTTCGATTGTATGTCGTCGAGAAATGATATTCTTAACATCAGTAAAAGTAAAACATTTTTGGTTTTAATTTGTGCAATTTTTCTATACATAATGACACTCTTAATGTATTTTAAATTGGGATGAAGTGATCGAAATCTAGTGCCTCAAAGGACCAACTAGTTTGGTTAAAACTTGGCCAAATTCTTTCTCTCTTGTCCTACAGTTCAGAAGTAGTAAGTTTATGGACTTCCCTTTCAAACATCTGGAGCTCGATTCCTGATACAAAGTATAGTTGCCTATTATGTAACCTTACAGTAAGAGCAACATCACCAACGGTCTCTCTTATATAGTATACATTATCTTATGCTGCTTGTGTCTATTTCGCAGCTTAATCTAGAATTGCTTACTAAATAACGTCCGGATACCAAGGCTAAAAATATCAATCAATTGTATATCAATATCCCTTAGTAATTTGAACCCGTCTGGCCCTTAAATCTTCGGTGGAACATACTTTAATCTGATATACTGGAGAAACGACATCTAGCGTAGTAGGTTTCGACCATCAATATTATAGCTCATGCAAAACTGTAATGAGTGAAGCGCTCTTTTGAGACGACAGGATGTGAGCGAAGAATCGTAGGATTAATAATCCAGGAACGCCAATCACCAGGCCTAAAAGAGCTGTTTAAAGTGATTGAAATTAATGCTGCGAACTTCATATGCATGACTTAAGGTTGTATTAGCTGTATCAATGTTATCACTGTTATAAATCTGCTTTCCTTCATTCAGGCTTAAGGCTACATCCATAGCTATTGGTTAAGTGCAACATAAATTCATAGTTTGGAAACGCTATCTCAGAGGTTCCAGATTGTCCAGGTTTGTGTCTTTGGGCGTTTTAAACACTGTCGTCTAGTTAGGCCATATAACGATTTGGATAAGAATAATTTTCTTGTAAATGTTTATAGACAAGACGATGCAGTATCCAGGCATACCATGACGTCACTAGATAACTTGGAGTTGAATCTAATCCTACAAAAAAAATTTTAATACGGTTCGCCACGGTATTTATGGGAGTGGGGAAGAATTATGGCACCTTCTCTCCAATAACTACATTTCAATGAAAGATGTAGTATAACTGAAACAAGTAAAATACAACTACCAGTAAGTTATTTAGATATAATTTAACGTATTTTTGTTTGACTGGCTGCATTTTTTTTTTTACATTTCAACCAAATTACCCAGAAGGAGTTGCTCCAAGAAGTTCCCTATCTGGGATTACCAGTACTTAAAGATATACATAATTTACTAAACCTTTTAATGGCGAATAATTAGAGATATGTTATACATAATGTATTACACCTTCTAATGGCGAATAATTAGAGATATGTTATACATAGTGTATTACACCTTTTAATGGCCAGTAGTTAGAGATATGTTATACACAGTTTATTAAACCTTTTAATGACAAACATTTATAATCCAAAACATATCTACTTGTAAATAGTGAATGACAAAAAAAAAAGTTGATTTCATGATAGAAATATCCAAGGAAACTTAACGAACATGCTTATTCATGTTCAGGTTATATTTAGTTTTTCTTAAGGTGAGTAGCCCTGTTTGTCGGAGAGTACTAATGTATTGAGATGGAGTTGTTGCACTTAACCAATTGCTACGGATATAACCTTGTCCCTGAATAAAGCGAAGTAGATATATTTCTATTATTGACCCAATATCTGTGGATATAGATATCCGTAAGACCAAGTGAAGCTAACTAGATTAATTTCTATTACTGACCCAATATCTGTGGATATAGATATCAGTAAGACTAAGTGAAGCTAAATAGATTAATTTCCAATACTGAACTGCGAACGTAACCTTAAGCTTGAGTGAAACCAAGTATATTTATTTTCATTAGTGAACCAGTCGCTGTGAACACAGCCCTAAGTTTAAGTGAAATCACATAGATGTATTTTCAGTATTGAACCAATAGCTGTTGATAGAGTAAAGCCTGAGTAAAGCCACGTGAATATATATTCAGTATTGAACCAACAGCTGTTGAGATAGTAAAGCCTGAGTGAAGCCACGTGGATATATTTTCAGTACTGGACCAATGGCTGTTGATAGAGTAAAGCCTGAGTGAAGCCACGTGGATATATTTTCAGTATTGAATCAGTAGCTGTTGAGAGAGTAAAGCCTAAGTGAAGCCACGTGGATATATTTTCAGTACTGGACCAATGGCTGTTGATAGATTAAAGCCTGAGTAAAGCCACGTGGATATATTTTCAGTATTGAATCAGTAGCTGTTGATAGAGTAAAGCCTGAGTGAAGCCACGTGGATATATTTTCAGTATTGAATCAGTAGCTGTTGAGAGAGTAAAGCCTGAGTGAAGCCACGTGGATATATTTTAAGTATTGAACCAATAGCTGTTGAGAGAGTAAAGCCTGAGTGAAGCCATGTGGATATATTTTCAGTATTGAACCAACAGCTGTTGATAGAGTAAAGCCTGAGTGAAGCCACGTGGATATATTTTCAGTACTGGACCAATGGCTGTTGATAGAGTAAAGCCTGAGTGAAGCCACGTGGATATATTTTCAGTACTGGACCAATGGCTGTTGATAGAGTTAAGCCTGAGTGAAGCCACGTGGATATATTTTCAGTGCTGGACCAATAACTGATGATAGAGTAAAGCCTGAGTGAAGCCACGTGGATATATTTTCAGTATTGAATCATTAGCTGTTGAGAGAGTAAAGCCTAAGTGCAGCCACGTGGATATATTTTCCGTATTGAACCAATAGCTGTTGATAGAGTAAAGCCAGAGTGAAGCCACGTAGATATATTTTCAGTACTGGACTAATAGCTGTTGATAGAGTAAAGCCTGAGTGAAGCCACGTGGATATATTTTCAGTATTGAACCAATAGCTGTTGATAGAGTAAAGCCTGAGTGAAGCCACGTGGATATATATTCAGTATTGAACCAACAGCTGTTGATAGAGTAAAGCCTGAGTGAAGCCACGTGGATATATTTTCAGTACTGGACTAATGGCTGTTGATAGAGTAAAGCCTGAGTGAAGCCACGTGGATATATTTTCAGTACTGGACCAATGGTTATTGATAGAGTAAAGCCTGAGTGAAGCCACGTGGATATATTTTCAATACTGGACCAAGGGCTGTTGAGAGAGTAAAGCCTAAGTGCAGCCACGTGGATATATTTTCCGTATTGAACCAATAGCTGTTGATAGAGTAAAGCCTGAGTGAAGCCACGTGGATATATTTTCAGTACTGGACTAATAGCTGTTGATAGAGTAAAGCCTGAGTGAAGCCACGTGGATATATTTTCAGTATTGAATCAGTAGCTGTTGAGAGAGTAAAGCCTAAGTGAAGCCACGTGGATATATTTTCAGTACTGGACCAATGGCTGTTGATAGAGTAAAGCCTGAGTGAAGCCACGTGGATATATATTCAGTATTGAACCAACAGCTGTTGATAGAGTAAAGCCTGAGTGAAGCCACGTGGATATATTTTCAGTACTGGACTAATGGCTGTTGATAGAGTAAAGCCTGAGTGAAGCCACGTGGATATATTTTCAGTACTGGACCAATGGTTATTGATAGAGTAAAGCCTGAGTGAAGCCACGTGGATATATTTTCAATACTGGACCAAGGGCTGTTGAGAGAGTAAAGCCTAAGTGCAGCCACGTGGATATATTTTCCGTATTGAACCAACAGCTGTTGATAGAGTAAAGCCTGAGTGAAGCCACGTGGATATATTTTCAGTATTGAATCAGTAGCTGTTGACAGAGTAAAGCCTGAGTGAAGCCACGTGGATATATTTTCAGTACTGGACTAATGGTTATTGATAGAGTAAAGCCTGAGTGAAGCCACGTGGATATATTTTCAATACTGGACCAAGGGCTGTTGAGAGAGTAAAGCCTAAGTGCAACCACGTGGATATATTTTCCGTATTGAACCAATAGCTGTTGATAGAGTAAAGCCTGAGTGAAGCCACGTGGATATATTTTCAGTACTGGACTAATAGCTGTTGATAGAGTAAAGCCTGAGTGAAGCCACGTGGATATATTTTCAGTATTGAACCAACAGCTGTTGATAGAGTAAAGCCTGAGTGAAGCCACGTGGATATATTTTCAGTACTGGACCAATGGCTGTTGATAGAGTAAAGCCTGAGTGAAGCCACGTGGATATATTTTCAGTATTGAACCGATAGCTGTTGATAGAGTAAAGCCTGAGTGAAGCCACGTGGATATATATTCAGTATTCAACCAACAGCTGTTGATAGAGTAAAGCCTGAGTGAAGCCACGTGGATATATTTTCAGTACTGGACTAATGGCTGTTGATAGAGTAAAGCCTGAGTAAAGCCACGTGGATATATTTTCAGTATTGAATCAGTAGCTGTTGATAGAGTAAAGCCTGAGTGAAGCCACGTGGATATATTTTCAGTATTGAACCAATAGCTGTTGAGAGAGTAAAGCCTAAGTGAAGCCACGTGGATATATTTTCAGTACTGGACAAATAGCTGTTGAGAGAGAAAAGCCTGAGTGAAGCCACGTGGGTATATTTTCAGTACTGGACCAATGGCTGTTGATAGAGTAAAGCCTGAGTGAAGCCACGTGGATATATTTTCAGTACTGGACTAATAGCTGTTGATAGAGTAAAGCCTGAGTGAAGCCACGTGGATGTATTTTCAGTATCGAACCAACAACTGTTGATAGAGTAAAGCCTGAGTGAAGCCACGTGGATATATTTTCAGTACTGGACCAATGGCTGTTGATAGAGTAAAGCCTGCGTGAAGCCACGTGGATATATTTTCAGTATTGAACCAATAGCTGTTGATAGAGTAAAGCCTGAGTGAAGCCACGTGGATATATATTCAGTATTCAACCAACAGCTGTTGATAGAGTAAAGCCTGAGTGAAGCCACGTGGATATATTTTCAGTATTGAATCAGTAGCTGTTGACAGAGTAAAGCCTGAGTGAAGCCACGTGGATATATTTTCAGTACTGGACTAATGGCTGTTGATAGAGTAAAGCCTGAGGGAAGCCACGTGGATATATTTTCAGTATTGAACCAATAGCTGTTGAGAGAGTAAAGCCTGAGTGAAGCCACGTGGATATATTTTCAGTATTGAATCAGTAGCTGTTGAGAGAGTAAAGCCTGTGTGAAGCCACGTGGATGTATTTTCAGTACTGGACCAATAACTGATGATAGAGTAAAGCCTGAGTGAAGCCACGTGGATATATTTTCAGCATTGAATCAGTAGCTGTTGAGAGAGTAAAGCCTGAGTGAAGCCACGTGGATATATTTTCAGTATTGAATCAGTAGCTGTTGAGAGAGTAAAGCCTGAGTGAAGCCACGTGGATATATTTTCAGTATTGAATCAGTAGCTGTTGAGAGAGTAAAGCCTGTGTGAAGCCACGTGGATATATTTTCAGTACTGGACCAATAACTGATGATAGAGTAAAGCCTGAGTGAAGCCACGTGGATATATTTTCAGTATTGAATCAGTAGCTGTTGAGAGAGTAAAGCCTGAGTGAAGCTACGTGGATATATTTTCAGTATTGAATCAGTAGCTGTTGAGAGAGTAAAGCCTGAGTGAAGCCACGTAGATATATTTTCAGTACTGGACCAATGGCTGTTGATAGAGTAAATCCACGTGGATATATTTTAAGTATTGAACCAACAGCTTACAAATCACAAAAGCAAAGTTTGAAGAGAAAAACAGGTATTTTCCCTTTACTTTAGGCACAAGCAACTGAGAAATAACACTTTCTGCCCAGGGAGAAGAAAAAGTAAAAATTTTGTTGCATAGTGTTATATGTCTTGAAATAAGCTAATATTCTGAGTTATGAACAATGTATCCTTCCAATAACTCAATAGTCAGTTAATAGTTGGGAAAGTAAAACTTTACCTATGCTACTTAATACTATTGAAACTAACTATGGATAAATAATAAATAATTTTTTATAAGAGAATCACAAAACTGTTCTTTTAAATCTTTATACAGCTTTAATGCCACAAGTATTTATTCAAATGTTCTGGTCTCGAACATAAAACATAAAAGTCTTAAATAATTCACTGCACAACATAACGTTCTGGTGGTAAACACGCCCGTCGTCACCAGGCCTTCTTCAGTTACTCCAGTAATTGCGTCTGCGAATTATTTTATATTATAGTAATAATTACATCGGCAGATTTACTTCGATTACGGTGGTAATTACATCTCCGCATTTATTATCATTACGGTCATAATTACATCACTAGAATAAGGGCTAACGTCTTTCCAGTATGTGTAAGATTATGCCCAGTATCAATGAAGTTAATTATATTTAGACCGATAAGCCTACAGCTTAGGTTCAGGTCCATGTTTATGGCATTAGTCATGACTATGAAATAGCAGAGAAGGTTCTGGCAAGTTCATGAAAATTTCGTCGAACTGTTCATTTGATTCCTGTCAAATGTTTTGTGTCTTCAGAGGAATGATTCCGTTTCTCCTCAGACAACAAACTCCACTGAGTTTCGTTGTGAGCTCTTTTAAAGAAAATGCTTCAGATAATCTTTGTTCTTACTAAAAACGAGAAAAGTAGATTTTTTTTTTAGGCTTATGAATAATTCATCAAATACTGTGCTGGCTCGAATTAAGCTCACGCGTTAATAACCCTCTACCAAGTTAAGAGTTGTTTCACGTGCTCAGATAAAATCGCTAAACTGGTCTCAAAACTTGTTTTATGGAGGGGAAGCAACAGTGAAGCTAGCATGGGGTGTCAATCTACAAGGCAACCGAAAAACCTAACGTAAGAGCAAGTCTCATTTTAACAAGATTATAAAGAAAACAACAATAGCTAGTTACCGTGTAATATGAAGAGAAATACAAACTTCGACACATTCTCAGAAATTTAGGAGTATAGATATAGCGAAAATGTAATTTTAATGCATTTATAATCTGTGCTGGATATCAGCTTAAAAAAATAAATATAACTACTAAAAAATACAATGGAAATACGTGTACAACTGACCGATTCGGACCTGACATGGCCAAGTGTGTTAAAGCGTTCGACTCGTAATCCGAGGGTCGCTGGTTCGAAATCCCCGTCGCACCAAACATGCTCGCCCTTTCAGCCGTGGGGGCGTTATAATGTGACGGTCAATCCCACTATTCTTTGGTGAAAGAGTAACCCAAAAGTTGGCGGTGGGTGGTGATGACTACCTGCCTTCCCTCTAGTCTTACACTGCTAAATTAGGGACGGCTAGCGCAGATAGCCCTCCAGTAGCTTTGCGCGAAATTCGCAAACAAACAAACTGACTGATTTTTACCAATATGGTTGTTGTTTGGTATTAAGCACAAAGCTGCACAATGAGCTATCAGTGCTCTGTCCACCACGGGTATTGAAACCCGCTTTCTAGTAGTATAAGTCAGCAGATGGTTCCGTTGTGCCTCTGGGGGGTTATCAGTAGAGTACCCGTACATCTTGTCTGTTATATTTATTGGCCACATATCTGTAAATCTCAATGGTGCCCGATGCTATGTTTTCGTCGTGCTATGTTAGAACACACCATACCACCGTATGGAACAGGATGCTATGTTTTCGTCGTGCTATGTTAGAACACACCACATCGCTGCACGTTATTTTCTGTTGTTCCTTATATTTCCCAAGTTATGTTGATCGCACTGTTCTAGAGAAGCATTATGTAACCCAGTGTGCGTCGGCGGATCCTTGGTGCATGGTTTATTGTAGATTTACTCTCATGATAACATACAGACGTCTGACTCGTCCATAAATTATAATATACCACTTAGTAGTCTAGCAGCTATACTCTGAAAAATACAACTATCTTCTCACTGGTTTCGACTGAAGACACATCAATTAAATCAGGTGTTTATGTACCCAATTTTTACTGCTGTTACTGGAAAATATCCAGTAAACATCCACCGGAACAGGATTTTAATTTGTTTGTTTTGCTTTGGATTTCGCGCAAGGCTACACTTGGGCTATCTGTGCTAGCCGTCCCTAATTTAACAGTGTAAGACTAGAGGGAAGGCAGCTGGTCATCTCCACCCACAGCGAACTCTCGTGAACTACTCTTTTACTAACGAACAGTGGGATTGACTGCCACATTATAACGCCTAAAACGGCTGAAAGGACGAGCATGATTCGAACCCGCGACCCTCAGATTACGAGTCGAACGCCTTAACTCAACTGGACATGCCGGGAAGGATTTTTATCGTCATAAACTATTCATTGACGTACGTGCTATATGTTCCTATAAACTGTATATCAGACGTACGTGCTATATGTTCCTATATCCTGTATATCAGACGTACGTGCTATATGTTCCTATATCCTGTATATCAACTTACATTCCTGTTTCGTTCCATGTTTTCCTAGTAAGCACGTACGTACATACGATGCGTTCTTTGTTTGACTGTCTTAGTTGTTCCCGATATATTGTTATTGTGCCTCTATACTGATTGATTTCGAGAGTCAAATTAATGGCTGATAAACGTAATTGCACTTCCAATATAAATATATAATACGTAAAAAATGTAACTAATTCATAATTTAGGCCCTCTTGCTGATAGCTAATAAACTGCTTGGTATCGGTAGTTAAATATTTCAAACTTGTTTGATTTCTGTTCCATAATTTACACGTGTGAAAACTGACCGTAAAATACTGCTGGTGGTCACGTGATAATTATTTATTATTATCATTTTGAACATTTTTATATATGTGTTGCAAATCTTCCAACACGACCCCGCTGGCACAGCGGTAAATCTACAGACCTACAACACTAAAATCAGGGATTCGATTCCCCTCGTTGGACTCAGCAGACAGCCCAATGCGGCTTTGTTATAAGAAAACACACATGCACTTTTCCTACTTTACGAGTGGCCTGTTTTGACTCGCAGTCTGAGAGGTACGGGTTCGAATCCTCGTCACACTAAACGTGCTCGCCCCTTCAGTCGTAGGAGAGTTTTAATGAGACGGTCATTCCTATTATAAAGAATAACGCGAGAGTTGGAGGTGGGTGGTAATGACTGTCTAGTCTTACACTGCTAAATGAGGGATGGCTAGCGCAGATGGCCCTCGTGTAGCTTTGCGCATTATAGGAAAAATCAACAAATAAACCTATTATACGCAGTAGATTACATCTTTCATGTTATTTCTGTTTTTGGTTCTTTATCATTGAATTTATTACGCATCTAAAGTAAGCAACTTAGAGTACATAATACGCAATTATGATAATTAATTGATGTCGTAAATTGTACTGAAATCGCTCTTAAGCGTTTCTATAAAATTATTTTTTTATTTCATATTTATCTCAAGATGTTTAATGCCCTTATTACGACCGTAAGCTATAAAATAAACGGTGTTAAATCAATCTAATGCATAAATTTAATGACGACCCCTAAAACACCATAGTAGATAAAAATATTTGTTTTCTCATCAGTGCAGGCTTCACGTTGCTTACTTCAATCGAACAGGAGTCAATATTAGAGAGTGAACGTTACGTGTAATTGAATAATTCGTCGAGTGTGAAATATATAAAACTGAAGGACGTAAACGTATAATTAATAATATGACAATTGTTATTCCCTTCCCCACCTTCTAACTGTATAAATAATAAATATAATTATTTCTGAAGTAGCCACTTTTGAATTAAGTCTATCATTCGAATGATTACTTTTGTAATGAACAAAAATTATGAGCACAATCGACGGATTGCAGCGAAAATTTGTAGATGTCATATCCTTACGTTGTCCTTCCCGCGGGTGAACCCTCCCGGGATCTGTCAACAACCATCAATCATGAACGTTAGGCCCTCGCAAATCAAGAACCCTTATCTACTATTCTACATGTTTTTTCCCAGAAGTGGAGATCTCAAGATGTCCTGGAGATCTCAAGATGTCCTTCGAGTCGCCTTTAACCACCATAACCCTATGGTTGCCTGTAACGTACATGAGTTTTAGTAACTCAGACCAGAGGAGCATAACAATGTTAAATATCAAATCACGTCCTTCTTTATCGTGACGAGACGCTGAGTGAAACTGACAAACTAGGCTTACAAAACAATCCGTTATCGTCTATTTAGTGTTTCACTGTGCTGGATGCTCGTTCCTGTTGGTCATCGAAACCTCGGGTTTCGCAAACAGTCAGTGAGCAACGTGTTGCTACGTTAACTCGCTAATGTTTGCTTTCAATTAGGATATTTAAAATTTCAACATCCGATGTTTGTTTGTTTTGGAATTTCGTGCAAAGCTAGTCGAGGGCTATCTGCGCTAGCCGTCCCTAATTTAGCAGTGTAAGACTAGAGGGAAGGCAGCTAGTTATCATCACCTACCGCCAACTCTTTGGCTACTCTTTTACCAACAAATAGTGGGACTGACCGAAACATTATAACGCCTCCGCGGATGAAAGGGCGAGCATGTTTAGTGCGACGGGAATTCGAACCCGCAACCCTCAGACTACGAGTCGGACGCCTTAACCCACCTGGCCATGCCGGGCCAACATCCGATGTACTTTGCAAAACTCGCCTCATTCATTGTTGATCAAATATTTAGTAGTTCTTAGTGTAATTATCGCCGCCATATTGATGATGTAAATATTCACGCGCGTACTTTATGCGGAAATATGGGCTTCTTGAAGTAAAGTATAATCATTATAGTAGCACAATATATTTCCAATATTCCTCTGTGTTCTTATTATATAAATTTAAATTTTCTTTCTTTCATTAAGTTATTAAAAAACGTTATATTTTGTGCATTTCGCTTATTATTAGAAACCGGAAGCTAACGAAGTAAAAATATATAACTCTCACAGGACCGTGAGAGACAGAAAGTATGTGGTGTGTGAACTTAACGTTATTCAATGCGATACAGTCCTAACAGTCCTATGTTTATCAAACGTTTATTCATTATTATAACCTTTTGATTTTAATCTTATCGAACTGATTTTGGTGAGCGTATTACAAACTTCTCAATGTATGTGTTATTTTACGTCTCAATGAATGTTCTGTTTCTATATACTTCTCAATGTATATGTTATTTTACGTCTCAATGAATGTTCTGTTTCTATATACTTCTCAATGTATGTGTTTTTTCACATCTCAGTGAATGTTCTGTTTCTATATACTTCTCAATGTATGTGTTTTTCACATCTCAGTGAATGTTCTGTTTCTATATACTTCTCAATGTATGTGTTTTTCACATCTCAGTGAATGTTCTGTTTCTATATACTTCTAAATGTATGTGTTTTTTTCATGTCTCAATGAATGTTCTGTTTCTATATACTTCTAAATGTATGTGTTTTTTCATGTCTCAATGAATGTTCTGTTTCTATATACTTTTCAATGTGCGTGTTTTTTCATGTCTCAATGAATGTTCTGTTTCTATATACTTCTCAATGTATGTGTTTTTTTACGTCTCAATGAATGTTCTGTTTCTATATACTTCTAAATGTATGTGTTTTTTCATGTCTCAATGAATGTTCTGTTTCTATATACTTCTCAATGTATGTGTTTTTCACATCTCAGTGAATGTTCTGTTTCTATATACTTCTCAATGTATGTGTTTTTCACATCTCAGTGAATGTTCTGTTTCTATATACTTCTAAATGTATGTGTTTTTTTCATGTCTCAATGAATGTTCTGTTTCTATATACTTCTAAATGTATGTGTTTTTTCATGTCTCAATGAATGTTCTGTTTCTATATACTTTTCAATGTGCGTGTTTTTTCATGTCTCAATGAATGTTCTGTTTCTATATACTTCTCAATGTATGTGTTTTTTTACGTCTCAATGAATGTTCTGTTTCTATATACTTCTCAATGTATGTGTTTTTTCACGTCTCAATGAATGTTCTGTTTCTATATACTTCTCAATGTATGTGTTTTTTACGTCTCAATGAATGTTCTGTTTCTATATACTTCTCAATGTATGTGTTTTTTTACGTCTCAATGAATGTTCTGTTTCTATATACTTCTCAATGTATGTGTTTTTTACGTCTCAATGAATGCTCTGTTTCTATATACTTCTCAATGTATGTGTTTTTTCACGTCTCAATGAATGTTCTGTTTCTATATACTTCTCAATGTATATGTTATTTTACGTCTCAATGAATGTTCTGTTTCTATATACTTCTCAATGTATGTGTTTTTCACATCTCAGTGAATGTTCTGTTTCTATATACTTCTCAATGTATGTGTTTTTCACATCTCAGTGAATGTTCTGTTTCTATATACTTCTAAATGTATGTGTTTTTACGTCTCAATGAATGTTCTGTTTCTATATACTTCTAAATGTATGTGTTTTTTCATGTCTCAATGAATGTTCTGTTTCTATATACTTCTAAATGTATGTGTTTTTTTACGTCTCAATGAATGTTCTGTTTCTATATACTTCTCAATGTATGTGTTTTTTCACGTCTCAATGAATGTTCTGTTTCTATATACTTCTCAATGTATGTGTTTTTTACGTCTCAATGAATGTTCTGTTTCTACATACTTCTCAATGTATGTGTTTTTTTACGTCTCAATGAATGTTCTGTTTCTATATACTTCTAAATGTATGTGTTTTTACGTCTCAATGAATGTTCTGTTTCTATATACTTCTAAATGTATGTGTTTTTTTACGTCTCAATGAATGTTCTGTTTCTATATACTTCTAAATGTATGTGTTTTTTTACGTCTCAATGAATGTTCTGTTTCTATATACTTCTCAATGTATGTGTTTTTTACGTCTCAATGAATGTTCTGTTTCTATATACTTCTCAATGTATGTGTTTTTTTACGTCTCAATGAATGTTCTGTTTCTATATACTTCTCAATGTATGTGTTTTTTACGTCTCAATGAATGTTCTGTTTCTATATACTTCTAAATGTATTGAATACGTCTCAATGAATGTTCTGTTTCTATATACTTCTCAATGTATGTGTTTTTTTACGTCTCAATGAATGTTCTGTTTCTATATACTTCTCAATGTATGTGTTTTTTTACGTCTCAATGAATGTTCTGTTTCTATATACTTCTCAATGTATGTGTTTTTTATGTCTCAATGAATGTTCTGTTTCTATATACTTCTCAATGTATTGAATACGTCTCTACGTACGTATTCTAAACGCCTCATTGTTTACTCATACAACTTTGTTAATGGATTTATTGTTTGTAGTTAAGCGCAAGATTAGAGATGGGACCTGAATCTCTATGCTCTGCCCACTTCGAGCCTCGAAATCCGGTTTGTAGCGTTTCTAAGTCCGAAGACATATCGCTGTGTCACTGGAAGAAAGAACAGTTAACAGGAACTTTGTACTTACAAGTTCACTTTGCTTGTGATCAGACACTTTTTAATGCGCTGTTTGACTACCAGAAAGTCTCCAATAATGTCGCTTATGGTCTGAAAGAATCGTTTTAATCATCTAGAGATTTCTCGAATATAAAATATATAAAATGGAATGAGGTAAACTGAAACTCGCCGCCGTGTTTTAATCAACGTTTGTCTAAGGCAAAATTAGCTCGATGTACTCTAGACATTCTAAACACGTGCTTTTCTGCAAATAAAGAGGAAGTGTACACATCTAGCCACCTGGACGGACATAGTATTCCTTTCATTCCATTTTATCATCTCTTGACCATCAGTTACTCAGTCCTCAGGTTTCGGACACTCTAATAACGTTTCACGAATTGCAGATCACCCTGCATAATTATTCCGAAAATTATTATTTCTTTTATATGATCTGAGGTAAACTTGTTATTTATTTAATGTCTTCTTAAATCGAATTATTATTTTGACATAATAAATAGAAGATACGAAAAATTGTAGTTTTATAATGTTTATAAAACTTTACCTTCCTTTATAAATTTCAACTCCATTCTATTTTCGTCCTAACAGTTTAAAATCTGATTTATGGTATAGACAATTCTGATTTCCTAATATATGCGACGTCAAGGATAGGTTCATATGTTAAGCATTGAAAACTGAAGTTATTGTTATCTGCCAGTATAAGGCGTGGCCGGCGAAGATCCAGGAATGGTGTTTCCCTACCTCACTCTCTTCACGATTTCCCATAACGTATTGTTTTTCAACCTTGGAAAATACCTGCCATATCTAAGACATATTTCTGTTCCTTAAGCGTGTAGAGTGAATATTTAGATTATCTTGTACTGAATAACATGAGAGACATCCAACAAACGTGTGGGGTATCTTTTATCAGATGCAGGAAACAGTGAGGTGACTTGTGCATGAATACTTAGGTTACGGTTTATTATAAACCAAAAGGACAAATTATTTGCTGTATAATTCGATTTTAGTAACCCAACTCTCTGGTAAAAAAACGTACATGTTAGTGCAACAGGATTTACAGAAAGTCTCACGTCCTTTGTGTGCATGTTTTAGATTCGTATTTTATGTGTCAAAGAGCAGTAATATTTAAATAAGACATATTTCATCTTCATTTTTTTAAACCTACATAGTTAGGGAAGTCTTTAATTTGTTTTATTTCTACATGGGGAAAAACGCAGAATTATGACTAAATAAGATCAGGTGTGACAAGCGATAAAGACTTTTGAAGATTGGCAGTTTGATATCCGTGATGTACGGACTTGTAATTAGTGTGTTTTGACAGGATAATTTTGTTTTGGAAGAATCAGCTCCAACCAGAGTTATGGTGATAGTACACTGCATATTCTGGAAAGAAAAAAAGCCTTAGTTAAAGCTTAGAGGTTTACTCATACTGCATAGAAAGCTCTGAAGGGTTACAGCTATGAAGGTTAATTTACAGTGATGACATCAGAACGTGTTTAAAACAATTCAATCAAATCTTCGAATAATCGAGCGGGTTTGGTGTGACGGAGATTCGAACTGGTGCCTTTCACACTGCGAGTCCAGCACCCTAACCACATGGCCATGCCAGGACAAAGCCACGAGAGAAGTGAATATACATTCTGCATCGACTTGCAAGGAACCACCAGGTGGAATTTACCAGAGTAACTGGGAGAACCAAACTGGAAAGTGAGAACAACGAGTGACATTAAAAAAACCACCAAGTGGAATTTACCAGAGTTACTGGGAGAACCAAACTGGAAAGTGAGAACAACGAGTGGCATTAAAGGAACCACCAGGTGGAATTTACCAAGGTTACTAAGAGAACCAAACTGGACAGTGAGAACAACGAGTGGCATTAAAGGAACCACCAAGTGGAATTTACCAGAGTTACTGGGAGAACCAAACTGGACAGTGAGAACAACGAGTGGCATTAAAGGAACCACCAGGTGGAATTTACCAAGGTTACTAAGAGAACCAAACTGGACAGTGAGAACAACGAGTGACATTAAAGAAACCACCAGGTGAAATTTACCAAAGTTACTGAGAGAACCAAACTGGAAAGTGAGAACAACGAGTGACATTAAAGGAACCACCAGGTGGAATTTACCAAGGTTACTGAGAGAACCAAACTGGAAAGTGAGAGAGAACAACGAGTGACATTAAAGGATTTATTTTGTTGCAAAAGTAACAGGTAAAAATTTTCAGAAGATTTATTTGGTAATAAAATTATCGAAAGAAAAATTACGTTACTGATAATAAAAACATTAAGTGTTTTAACAGTTATTACTTTCTGATAGTAAAGAACATTAACGGAGATATCAACTGTTAATTTAAAACATCAAATACGTCAATAATAGATTTATTTTATTAACAGTGAAGATAATCAAGTATGTCAGCAATATGTTGACTTTGTTAAAAACAGAGTTAACAACACATTTACTGCATTGATAGAACAAAACTCCAAGTGTTAACAACAGATGTACAGTATTGATAGAACAGCACTCCAAGTGTTAACAACAGATTTACAGTATTGATAGAACAGAACTCCAAGTGTGTTAACAATAAGTTTACAGTGCTGATAGATGAGAACTCCAAGTGTGTTAACAACAGACTTACGTTGTTGATAGAACAGAACTCCAAGTGTGTTAACAACAGGTTTACAGTGCTGATAGAACAGAACTCCACGTGTGTTAACAACAGGTTTACAGTATTGATAGAACAGAACTCCAAGTGTGTTAACAATAAGTTTACAGTGCTGATAGATGAGAACTCCAAGTGTGTTAACAACAGACTTACGTTGTTGATAGAACAGAACTCCAAGTGTGTTAACAACAGGTTTACAGTGTTGATAGAACAGAACTCCACGTGTGTTAACAACAGGTTTACAATGTTGATAGATGAGAACTCCAATTTTGTTAATAACGGACTTACGTTGTTGATGATGCAGAACCTCTAGTGTGTTAACAACAATATTTATAATTCAGAACGCCAAATGTGTTAAAATAATGCTCGATCACGAATGTTGCAATCACACAGTTCTTAAGAAGTTTTTTCTTCCTTAGTGGCTCAAGTTACTTTAGAATAACTTTTCCACAAATGGTAAAGGTAGAATATGACAGTCATAAATTAAGTTCTATAATAAGCATAACTTCACCTTGATAATTAGGGCAATATTTATGAACGTTATATTGTATTCATTGTTGAGTTAACTGAGACCTGTCAATGTGAAACAGATCAATCACTGGCATTCTAGTTTTCTTTATTTTTGTTCCACTTTTGCTACGGTTCCCAGGATTTTTTGCCCACACCAAAATGTTTTTCTTAATCTTTCTCACTTTACTAAATATATGACTTAGGACTGCACAAATATGAGGATACAGAAAGAGAGAAAACGTGAAAACGCAAAGTCGATACTTTTAGGCCTAACAGCTGGTAAAATTTAGAAAAACAGCTTGTCTTTATTTTGTAACAAATTCACCTGAATGGAATAATTTCTGAATTACCGTCAGAAATGTGTATGCACAACATTTCAGAAATATCTTTCGTTTTTCATAAGTAACCGTCCAGAAGTTGCTCACAATCATAAGTGACTGTAATCTTTTTGTGCTAGTTACTACAGTACTCGATTCTTAAACACAAGAGGACGTTTGAAATTGTCGTAAGTCGATGTGAAAGTAATGAATATTGTTTAAACAATACCTACAGAAGTTACTCATGGAGTGATAGTCACAACTAGGTTATACATTGTTTACAAATATATCAAAAATCAGAGGCCTCAAAGTCTCATGTAGTTACAACAACTTATTAACGTGGTCTTAAAAAGGTATATAGTTACAAGAACTGATTAAGATGTCTCCAGAGCCTTATACAATTACAACAAATGACAAAAAAAGGTGTTACAGTGTTATGTAGTTACAAAAACCGACCAAAGGTCCCTTAAAATGTTTATTAACGAACAATAAAAGCACGTCCATCTCAGTCCACCAGGATGCTATAGAGAAATTGACCCAAAGTGTCTTAAAGTGTTTCATACTTATAAGAGCCAACCGAAGAAATAAAAAAGTCTTATTGAATAATGAAAACCAAACTAAAAGAGTCTTGAAATGTTTGTTATACAATTGTGATTTTATCCATAAAATGTGACGTGAAATGTTAAAAAATTTAAATTATTACCAGAGTGTGGTTTCATGTCAAATATGAAATACACAAATATTTGTTTCGTCATTCTTTTCGGTAAGGTTATTCGACTTTATTTTAAGTTATTTAATAATTATAATTAATTGATTCATTTATACAACTATATTAACACGTAAGAAAATTTTTAAATTTTTTCAGACATTTTTTTACCATTCATTGATAGGCCCTGGCATGGCCAGGTGGTTAGTGCGCAATGTGAGGATTGCCCTTTCAGCCGTGGGGACATTATGATGTTGCCATCAGTCCCACTATTCGTTGGTCAAAGAGTAGCCCAAGAGTTGACGGTGGGTGGTGATGACTAGCTGCCTTCCTTCTACTAGTCTTGTACCCCGCTGGTAGAGTGGCAAGTCTACGGATTTACAATGCTAAAATCAGGGGCTCTGTTCCCCTCGGTGGACTCAGAAGATAACCCAATGTGGCTTTGCTATACGAAAAAAATATAAAACACAAACCTTACACTGCTAAAATAGAGACGGCTAACGCAGATAGCCCTCGTGTAGCGAAATTAAAAAACAAACGAACCAGTGTTAATAACGACTGTTAGAAAACCTATTTCGTAAGGAAGTATTAAATTAATTAAATAAATAAAATGGTGCATTTTAGCCATATTAAAAGTTGTCTGTATCAGCTCAGATGTGTGTGTGTGTGTGGAAGACGATCTTAGTTCAAGTGATACCTCTCGCTGGTTCAGGACAAGCGTGTAGGCGTCTCACACTAAAAGTCGAGCATACCACAGATAGCCTAGTATGCAGCTTGGTTGGTTAACAACAAACCAAAGCAAAATTGCAAAGTGACGCGTTTATGAGCTACATACTTTTGTTTCACATTTAATAAAAAGACATTTTTCACGTGTTATTTTCCACTCTGTATTACGCTACCTGTCTGCCTTGACTCACTCAGGTCAGTGATTTAAACAAGGAAGCCTTTTTGTGACAGTTTTATTAAACTACCTGTTTACCTTCGATAAACGTTATTTAACATTCTTAGCACACTCCCCTAGCAACGGAAACTGAACAATTAAAAAATAATTGGAAAAAAGATTAGCATTTCCAGTTACAGATCTAGAGGGAAAGAGACAAACCAAATACTATTGTGGTACTGAGTGCCGTCTAGAGGGAAAGAGACAAACCAAACACTATTGTGGTACTGAGTGCCGTCTAGAGGGAAGGAGACAAACCAAACACTATTGTGGTACTGAGTGCCGTCTAGAGGGAAAGAGACAAACCAAACATTATTGTGGTACTGAGTGCCGTCTAGAGGGAAAGAGACAAACCAAACACTATTGTGGTACTGAGTGCCGTCTAGAGGGAAAGAGACAAACCAAACATTATTGTGGTACTGAGTGCCGTCTAGAGGGAAAGAGACAAACCAAACACTATTGTGGTACTGTGTGCCGTCTAGAGGGAAAGAGACAAACCAAACACTATTGTGCTACTGAGTGCCGTCTAGAGGGAAGGAGACAAACCAAACACTATTGTGGTACTGAGTGCCGTCTAGAGGGAAAGAGACAAACCAAACATTATTGTGGTACTGAGTGCCGTCTAGAGGGAAAGAGACAAACCAAACATTATTGTGGTACTGAGTGCCGTCTAGAGGGAAAGAGACAAACCAAACACTATTGTGGTACTGAGTGCCGTCTAGAGGGAAGGAGACAAACCAAACACTAATGTGGTACTGAGTGCCGTCTAGAGGGAAGGAGACAAACCAAACACTATTGTGGTACTGAGTGCCGTCTAGAGGGAAAGAGACAAACCAAACATTATTGTGGTACTGTGCCGTATAGAGGGAAAGAGACAAACCAAACACTATTGTGGTACTGTGCCGTATAGAGGAAAAGAGACAAACCAAACATTATTGTGGTAGTGAGTGCCGTCGTCTTTATTAAATCGTGGTTAAGAATCCAAAGAGTGTTTGAAAGGAGCTTTTACCACATTGCAACCAAAGTTCGAGATGACCTTTTAGCCGCACGCATAACGACGCGCAAGACATTCAGTTCCTTTCTAGTAGCTAGAGAGTATAGATGGTAAGAAAAGGAACGAAACATTGATGAAAACGTTAGTTAAATATATCGTAAGCAAAGGAAATTTAGTTTTAAAATGACTTTAATACCACTCGGATATTATTGTTGTTTAAATATTTCATTTGAGTGTTCTCCAGAACACGAGAATCAAACAACCCTTTATAATGTTGTTGTTGTTTAGGGACCTCACCTGATGGTGATACAGAACACGAGAATCAAACAACTATTTAAAATGTTGTTGCTGTTTAGGGACCTCACCTGAGGGTGATACAGAACACGAGGATCAAACAAACCTTTCGAATGTTGTTGTTGTTTAGGGACCTCACCTGATGGTGATACAGAACACGAGAATCAAACAAACCTTTCGAATGTTGTTGTTGTTTCGAGATCTCACCTGAGGGTGATACAGAACACGAGAATCAAACAAACCTTTCGAATGTTGTTGTTGTTTAGGGACCTCACCTGAGGGTGATACAGAACACGAGAATCAAACAACCATTTATAATGTTATTGTTGTTCGTTTATCACCAACTTTCTTCAATAGGCCTGGCACCTACCTAGTTCCAGCAGTAACAATAATTTTATGATCATTTGATAGAACAGAGCAGTCTTCACAAACATTGACAAACTTTATTATTACTTCACACAAAATTACTGACTTCCTCGCTGACAAGTAGAGCCAGAATTTACAATCATAAAATGTTACTCTATTGTAGAATAGTTGTAAAACTAGCATTATAATATTTAACTGAGAAAAGATATGATGGAGAAAGTTGGGCTCCTATTCTAACATCAATATTTCGATGGACAAAGATCAAATAAAATTTTACCCAAGATATTAAACTATTGTTGTAAATTCGCTCTGCCTTTCAGTGATTAAATATTATGGAGCATCGTTATTTCTATATATTAATACCAAATCTTTACTATGTCTGATGTGATATATATATATATATATATATATATTCTTAATATTTTCTTTATCAAGACAGTAAACTGGCGTTCTTGGTAACCACTGTTGAGGCCCGGCATGGCCAGGTGGTTAAGGCACTCGACTCGCAATCTGAGGGTCGCGGGTTCAAATCCCCGTCATATAAAACATGCTCGCCCTTTCAGCCGTGAGGCGTTATAATGTGACCATCAATCCCATTATTCGTTGGTAAAAGAGTAGCCCAAGAGTTGGCGGTGGGATGTGATGACTAGCTCCCTTCCCTCTAGTATTACACTGCAAAAATAGGGGCAGTTAGCTCTCATGTAGTTTTGCGCGAAATTCAAAACAAACTACTGTTGAAGATGATAAAGATACAATAAGACAGCTCTATGAAGCAGTTAGGTTCACTAGAATTAAATCTTAATCAATCTCAACCATTATGGTTGAATATAGTTAGCAGAAAGCAACTTGCTCATCCAGTTAGATGTACGACGATTAAACGTTACCCATTTTCATCCAACGTGATAAAGAACATAGGATATCACGGCCTTCTTATTCAGTCAAATCTACGACAGCTACATGTTAGTCATTCTCTGCCTTAAGCATGGGGAGCATGGTCAATAGTTAATAATCTAACATGCTCTATGACCAGGAGTTAGTCATGCTGAATAGTATTGGAAACAAAACACATTACTTTGAAAAATGAAATTAACATCAACCGAAGGTTTCAGAGCTGTTACTCCAACATCTCGCGTCAATACAGTTATTATCAACTAATATTTGTGTAAGCTGTGAGATAATATGCTGCGTTCGTCCTTTAATGTTATTTTAATCAACTGTATTGGTTAGAATATTTAAATACAATGGAATCCCTCTAAAGCAGCCACCTTCGGGACTGAGACAAACTGGCCTGATTAGAGGGGTTCCACTGTACATAATTAGGGATTATGTAAACAAAAAAGGGACCGTGACTGAATGACCGCTTTCTAGGGGTGACCGAATCTGAGGGGTGGCCGCTTAGAGGGGTTCCACTGTATAAGGGTTTATTGTTTTTTATTATACAGATTATTTTGGATTGTGACCTTAATATATGTATTTATGGCTAACCCTAATCTCCTAAACCGGTAAAACCTCGTGAACTATTATTGGGTTTACGGCCGAGAAAAAAAAAACATCGTTAAGAACTAGGATACACAGAAATGATGAAGGAATATATTGTAATCTCCACAAGGAAGTAAGCAAAATACTTATACTTAATTAGATATAGTCATTAACAGTCTGGTTTTTAATTCTATTTTTGATCTAAATTGGTTGTTGTTGGTTTGAATTAAGCACAAAGTTACACACTGTGCTTTCCGTGCTCTGCCCACCACGGGGATCGAAACCCCGTTTTTAGCGTTGTAAGTACGCAGACATACCGCTGAGCCACTGAGGGAGGGTGATATAACTTGGTAGTTTACAGTTATAAGTTAATAACAGTTAAAACCGAAGTTTGTTTTTCGAAGTCTTAACATTTTGTTAATCTAAATCACACTGACAGCATATGACGTCAACATTTGCGAAAAAACTAACATAAAAGTGTACACATTACTAAACAAGTAGATAAATAAAAGGATGGGTGAAGAGATAATGAAAAACGTTTTTTTCTGGTCTGAATAGTGTATTACGATTTGTACAGTATATTCATTGGATGTAATAATCTAACTTTACTAGTTGGCTAAATTAAAAATAAAAATAGAGCAATGCTTCGAATCTCCCATTTCTTAAAACTTGTTTCAAATGTTTAGAATAAGGAGGTTTGTTTATTTATATGTTTTTGAATTTTGCGCGAGGCTAAACGAGGTCTATCTGCGCTATTCATCCATACCTAACCTTGGTAGACAAGAGGAAAGGCAGCTAGTCATCACCACCCATAACCAACTCTTGAACTACCAACAAACAGTGGGACTAAGCGTCACATTTGAAAGCCCTCACGGCAGAAAGGGCAGACATGTTTGGTGTGACACGGATCCGCGACCCTCACATTGCTTCCATGCCAGACCTGAATAAGGAATTAATCTATGAACTAGACATTAGTCGAGATTGTTTAGAAACTTTCCGAAAATACAACTTTCGCAAAATATCAGTAGGTTCCTGTTGGTGTTATAAGCTTTTTAGTAAATTTTACTAATTTGTTTTTAGTAATAAATTTGGGTTGATAGGTATAACTCTTTTTAATAGTTTTTTTTTTAATTTTGCTGTTATGAATAAACATGGAAAAAGATTAAACCTAACTCCACTAGTTTTGAAAATGAAACGTCGTTAGAACTTTAAAAATGTCGATTTTACAGCAATTAAAATGTATTTTGGTCACGTGTTGACACCTTAGTATGGTCTAAATAAATATTTTAATAAATGGTTCATCTATTCACGTCCAGGTAGCGCAGCTACATTTACATTGTCTATAAAAATATTTAATATTTTACTTTTTTTAACAATAGTTTTAACAAGGAAATAAAACTACAAGTATGTTTACTTTCAACTTTATATTTAAAACTGTTCGTGAAGACCAAAGACAAATCTAGGATCCAAGAGAATAAATATAATTTTTATTGAGGAATATATAAAACTAAATAGTTATACATAAAATGATATACATCTATTCGGATATCAATAAAGTGATGCAATTTCATTAATATACATGTTAAGAATGTAACACAAACAAAATAGACTAAGTTTATCATTTCGGACACTCTGTCATTACACATGTTTTTTGTTTTGTTTTCGGTCAATGTTAGAGTTCAAGTACGGTAAGCTGACCCTATTCACTTCGTTAACAGCTCTGTGAAAATTGTTTTAAACATATTAGTTAATAATTAATCCGGTTGTAGCGATTAGAATAGCCTGTCAAAAAGTAAGTTAATGTTGAATGGCATAACTTAATGAATAATTGAGTTGATAATTAATGCAACTTTTGTGGAGATAAGTGATGTTAGTTGTTAAAAAAAACACAAAGTAACTGATGCACATGTATTGGAGTTGGATGGTGTATCGTGATGAACAACTGATAATAAGTTAGTAACTGAGGCACTTATTTTAGAGCTGAATGATGCAATCCAGTGTACAACTAATTATAAGTTATTAACTGATGCACCTATGTTGGAGTTGATGTGTGTAACCTGATGTTCAACGAACTACAATAAGTTAGTAAGTGATGCATCTATGTTGTAGTTGATCTGTGTAACATGATGCACAAATAACTTTAAGGTGGTAGGTGATTCATTCACCTGTGTTGTAGTTGATTTGTGTATCCTGATAACAACTAGCTGTAAGTTAGTGAGTGATGAACTTGTCTTGTAGTTGATGTGTATAACCTGATGTACAACGAGCCTTCTTGAATATATTAACAGTTTGCCACAAGTGTTTATGTGATTTCTACACTTGTTGATCTGTTTATATGAACCGTATCCATCCTGTAGTAAGTTCAGATGTTACTGTTGTAACTAATCGCTGAAGGAATAGGAAAACTTTACTGAATGTGGAACAATACACATTATTTGGATGTGTGCATAGTATAGAAGGATTTGTTCACACGTCTCTGAAATTAAGCGGTTTTTGAAACAAGATTGGAACTTTACATCTGATTCGTTGGATGATTTTTTTTTCCTTCTCTTCATCTTCAATGTGGAATTTTATTAAAACATCAAGGTAGAATCACCCTCCAGAAATACTCAATACAAGATGGCGACTACAGCTGAAGCAAAAGTCGAAATGTTTGTAATATAATATTTGTTGCATGTGTACACGTATATAGAAAGAAACGTGCACTGGTAGAAATGTTACACAAAATGTCTGGCGAACTTTTAAACTCTAATTTGATTTCACAAACCTCGTTCAACGTTTTTCTTCTTTTTAAAGTATCGTATATGAATCACTTATGAAATATACGTACGTAATTTATTAATATAACATTGTGATACAATAGTTAAACAACACATTCGTGTTGTTAAGTCAGTAGAATGCTTGGTGGCCTAGATACTGTGAAGCTATAATGTGTGGTAACAAATCTGAATTCGTTAATAATGTTTTAATAATTTATACATAAATACAAATTTTAACATAAATTGGACGTTCAATACACACCAACAGGTCTGAACTTGTCAGATTATGAACAATTAAAAATTTTAATACTAATTTGGAAATTAAGACACTTTCTTCAAAACATTTATACAAATTTCGCTCGTATAAAATTAATTTCACATTTATAAAGTTGTGATAAATATACCTGTATCGATATGAAGAATTTATCAAGAAGCAACACGCCCTCTATTCGCGATTTTGTTCAACGACAAAAATATAAACCAGCAGACCATCATGATGTCGTCTCATTTCGTATACAATGTCTGAAATGAGTTTACTGGAATACACCACAATGCATTCTACAAGAATGTTGACACTAGATTTCAATCTGCGGACGAAATGTTACTATTAGGCTTGTTCACGATTTATCAGAAAGCCAAACAAAAACGGTTCTTTCCGCTTCCTCACTGTATTCTGATGTAGATTCGTGCTCGCTGTATTCCAATATAGGTTGGTACCTAATGTATTCTAATGTAGATTCGTGCTTCCTGTATTCTGATGTAGTTCAGTGTTGAATGTATTATGACGTAGGTTCGTGCTCGCTGTATTCTGACGTAATTCCGTGCTCGATGTATTCTGATGTAGGTAGTTACGTAACTGAACAGTACAAACTGCTAAACAGCTGCCAGATTTATAGGTACAGTCACATTACAAATTCTGAAAAGAGAAATTAAAGTACGGTGAAAAATCATATATAAACTATCCATATAAAATAAAAACTAGTATATGTATGTGTGTATACATATTTTTATATATATACCTTTAACAGCAGGAAAAGTTAGAATGATCACTGACATTTATTATTCAAGTAAACTTGACACCTATTTAGCTAGAACGTGAAGTTAGAAACATTTGCGATTATAAGCTAGCGATCAGACGGTTCAGTAAAACAATAATATAAATTATGTTTTACCTCTTTACGCTTTCGCTTTTGCATTACAGCGTAGAATATAACGTAGATGTTAATTACTGGAGTGTTCTGCACCAGTTGTTAATGACAGTTTTTATACATCATAATTACTTTAAGATGTATAATTTATAAGTGCTAACTACTGTACCACACACCAAAGTTACGTTATGAAGTGGCGTTGTATTTTCACTTCGAGGTGTTAACGAATATTACCACACATCATAGTTACATCAGGATATTGTGTTTCTTAAATAATTATTTCGAAATATTCGCAACGGTTACCGCACACCATAGGTCGCCACATCAGGATATATCATTGTTTAAGTGTTCCGTTCCAAACAACGACTGTTGCCACTTTACACGTCACGAGGCAGATGACAACCACAAAAAGTACATTAACCGAATACTGAGGAAGCTACTTGAAAGTTCTAAAAACTAACTGCAATACTAAACTGGACTAAAAAGGTGTATAATAAAAACTACACACGCTGCTTGAATCAAAGCAAAAGTATGGTGTCTTTTGAAACGTTATTTAGCTAATTACGTCCATCGAACGTACAAATCCACCAGATGAGGTAACATGATTTTCAACTGATGTATCACTTACAAATGTTGCAATCCAGAATGATTTATGTTTTAATAGTGTGGGTGTGTTGTATTTAACGAACCTATAGAATCAGCACCCGCTCTGGTTTCTTCATAAATCTGCATAGGTTTCCGATTTTCCCAAAGTGAATTGAATTTTCGATTCAACCTAATGACTCTATAAAAATATTGTTGTTACAGTTATAATGCCGTACTACATAATGGGCGGGCTACCTACGCTTAACATCGAGAATGGAATCGAACCCCTGATTTAAGCACTGCAGATCCTAAAACTATATAATGGCCGACCGAGAGATTCTGTAAGTAGATAAATATTTTAAAACGAATCAGACAGCTGAATATAAATTTATGTTTGTATCTAAACCAAAACTATTCAATGAGCTATCTTTGCAGTTGATATTTTGAACCGGATTTTAGTGTTTTAAGTCTTGAAACGTCCTGCTGAGCCGCACAAAAGCTGGGTGCACGGGGTCAGAAACTTGAGAAAAAAAGATGATGGTGACAAATTGTTGTGGTTCTTTTTGGTTTTGTTTACTGGTTTCCATGTTATATTGAACTTCATATCTACAAAACTGACCCAAATTCAAGTTTTCACTCTAATAGAAAACTTTTATGAAGCTTTCAACGAAGTTCTCAATCACCACCCCCACTCTCCCGATGTTCTCAGTCACCATCTCTACTCTCTCGAAGTTCTCAGTCACCACCTCCACTCTCTCGAAGTTCTCAGTCACCACCCCACTCTCTCGAAGTTCTCAGTCACCACCCCACTCTCTCGAAGTTCTCAGTCACCACCCCCACTCTCTCAAAGTTCTCAGTCACCACCTCCACTCTCTCGAGGTTTTCAATCACCACCCCCACTCTCTCGAAGTTCTCAGTCACCACCTCCACTCTCTCCAAGTTCTCAGTCACCACCTCCACTCTCTCGAAGTTTTCAGTCATCACCCCACTCTCTCCCCCTTTTCAGGAGACCCACTTCTGGAAAGATAGACTGTTTTCCAGTTCTCAGGTCTAGCAGTGGTTTCTCCCACCGCTACAACTACGAACTACAAGCATCTGGACTGTTTTAGTGCTCTTTGATGAGAGATTGTCAAATCCCACTACTGGGTCACAGAAGAGTATCCCAAGAGTAGGCGGAGGGTGCTGTAGATTAGTGCCCTTTCATTCTGTACATCATTTAAAGACTCTTGCTGGTACAGCGGTAAGTCTACGGATTTACAACGCTAAAATTAGGTGTTCGATTCCCCTCGGTGGACTCAGCAGGTAGTCCGATGTGGCTTTGATATAAGAAACACAGTTAAAAATTGTAAAAACAAAAGAAAAAAGTTTCAAACTCCATTCACACACACACACACACACACACGTAACTTCAGTTCTGTATTCAGTTTCTATTAGTTATTAATTCTACTTTTATAAACCCTTTAAACCGCGAGGTATATAACATACTATCAACAATATGAGACACAAAACGCTTAGTTTTAGTAAACTTAAAAGTATAGATAAACATGCTCTTCAAAATGCCCAAAAATACACTTAAAGCTCACGTCTCAGTAAATATAAATATTTACTTTTACTCTTCAATTGGCTTTCAAGAATAGTTTTTTATAACCAACTAAAGAGAAATTTTGGAGTGACTATTTTTAATACTGGATTTCAATATACGGGGTGGGTGGGTATGATGGTCAGACGAAAATAAAATGTGCATTTTATAAATCTGATACCTAATTTGTATCTTAATTGTTTTATATTGCTAATGTTCCTCCATTCAAGGTCTTCTAACTTCCATGACCCGTATCTATGTAAGAGATGTCTAAACATTGGTAATAAGAGTGCATGTAATAAATAATTTGTGCGTTAGATGTCTTAACATGTTAACAGTTCCTCTCTGCTAAAAATACTTAACATTTATTACGACAAGAGATGAACATGTAAAATAATAAATCAAAGACGTTTATTTCTCACAACACTGCTGTAGTAATCATTTTCAATGTATTTTTGCATTTCTTTGTGCAGAGTGCTGAAGGTGTAATATAAGTCACTGAAATAAACTTGGTTTGAATGTAGGACAACAACAACAAATAAATCAAACTTATTACTGTAAAGTTTTGTGTGTTTCTATCTTTCGTACCATTGTGAGGTTCCTCTGATCGTGTATCTATCTCTCTTACCATTGTGAGGTTTTTCTGATCGTGTATCTATTTCTGTTACCATTGTGAGGTTTCTCTTATCGTGTATCTACCTCTCTTACCATTGTTAGATTCTCTGATCGTGTATCTACCTCACTTATTACTGTGAGGTTTCTCTGATGGGATATCTACCTCACTTACCATCGTGAGGCTTTTATCGTCGTGTAGCCAACTACTTAGCTAATTATATGTATTATAATAAAAAACGATAGAAGATGACTTGATGAAAGGTGTGAACTGAATTTCTATTGGTTGAAAGTGTACTACTGTTAATAAGAGAATTTGTAAATTTTTGAAGCAATTATCGTTAAAAGGAGTTTTGGATATTTCAATCTATCTCCTTAAGAAAATGTGAAGTGAAAATATGAAGCTAAATCAAGGGACTGTATCATACTGATGACATACCATGTCTTTCGCTATCTGTCTGTCTGTTTATCTGTGATTAAATATGACATGTGTAGTGTTTCTTTGCGGTTTCATAAGTTCCCAGTAATGGAACATTGTTTTTTGTTCAAGGATATCTATTGCTGGTTTATAAACATTACATATGATGTGAATATTTCTGTATAATTCTTTCTAGTAACGTTTGTTATAGGTCGACATAAAAGAGTTAAATCATTGTTTTTGTTTTCAACAAGAAATGTTTAAAGTTTCGAAACGGGAAGAACAGTTGATTTTGATATTGTTAACGTTTTATGCTTAACGTAAACAAAGAAGACACAATTATAACATGTAATATAACTGTAGCTCAAACCCTTACCATAGTGCATAATGTCACTTTTGTTGTTTCTCAAACCGGACAGTCCAAACATCTTTGCTTACAGAAAGTTTAATGGACGAGATTTTGGAACTCATATTTTTTACTTTTTGAAATAATTACTATATTGTCTCTGAATTAAAATCGTGGGAGTTAATCATATATTTTTTTACTTGGTTACCTAAGGTATGTGGCCGACTAGGCTTATCATATGAGGTATGAGGCCGACTAGGAGCATCACAAGTAAAAACGTGTTTACAGTCAGTATACACTTCAGAATAGAGATTCTAGGAGTTTTAACCAAAAATGTCTCTTCCGTAGGTTTAAACTACGGTGTGTCTCTTCATATGAAGAGACAGGTGGTCGGACCTGGAGAATGCACGTTCACAAAGACGACATTGGAAAGGCCTGTCACCGGTGTGTTTCCTGTAGTGTCTCGTCAGTTCGTCGGAGCGTGCAAACCTCCAACCACAGCCCTTCCATGAACACTGGTAGGGTTTCTCGCCAGTGTGGGTCCGAAGATGAGCCTTCAGGTGCGAACTTTTAGTGTACGTCTTACTACAACTTGGATGAGAGCAAGTGTGCACCGTTATTTTTTTGCGACCACTGCTTCTTCGGCCACGTCGTGGTTTGATTGATGGTGTTGGTGAAAAGATCCCAGGAACAGAAGAACCGTAAGATGTTCCGTTCATTAGAAGCTCACCCAAGTTCGGCGAAGACGGCGGTGTCACCACCTGCATATGTGTGGAATTTTGGTAAACCATATTGTTAGGAGTAACATGAGAGGGCCATCTGTGGGTCACAGGAATTCTTTTACAGGCCCCTTGATGGGAAACTGTCTCTAAGAGAACGTTTGTCTGGGGATGTTGCTGATCCCCACAGTTTTCTGGGGATGATGGAGGGGACATTTGAGTAACAACAGTGAAGACCGATCCTGGCTGACCGTAGCTCCAAGATCGGGAAAAAGAGGAAGCCATGTTCTGGTCGTAAGATCCATTCACATCTACATAGTACTGGGGTTCACTATTAAGTTGTGAGACCGAAATGTATTGTCCCGTGTTTTCATTGCAATACCGGTTCACTGGTTCTATTTCTTCTGTATTAACCTTGTACTGATCGCTGTAATTAGGTTTTAAGTTTTTGAAATCGCACGAATCCATGAAACTGGAGTTGTTCATGGAAGTGGAAACACAAAACCCACCCTCTGTCTGCTGACTGTAAAAATGGGGCGGCACTGTAACGTGGTGAGTAGGTGTACAATTCTCACTCTGATGTACATCCACTTGTCGGGGAGCCGGTAACGAAGCTAGAATGTTTGAATATCGAGGGTCAGGAGTTACGTCACTCAGTAGAACACTTTCAATGTCCTGCCACATCTAAGGAAAAAGTAAAAATGTTCTTTTGTATACATCATTCATGATCCATCAGTAAAAATACGTATTTCCAGAATGGTTTTACAAAAAATACATTAATAACCGAAATTTATTCACGCAGTCATGCATTCCGAGCCGGAAATTATTATTGTACTAGAGAGACAATAAAACATTGTATTCCGGATACAAATAACAAACTGGATAGTTAATAATCAACTATCATTGTTAGTACCGGGTACAAATAACAAACTGGATAGTTAATAATCAACTATCATTGTTAGTACCGGATACAAATAACAAACTGGATGGTTAATAAACAACTATCATTGTTAGTACAGGATACGAATAACAAACTGGATAGTTAATAATCAACTATCATTGTTAGTACCGGATACAAATAACAAACTGGATGGTTAATAATCAACTATCATTGTTAGTACCGGATACAAATAACAAACTGGATAGTTAATAATCAACTATCATTGTTAGTACCGGATACAAATAACAAACTGGATAGTTAATAATCAACTATCATTGTTAGTACCGGGTACAAATAACAAACTGGATAGTTAATAATCAACTATCATTGTTAGTACCGGATACAAATAACAAACTGGATAGTTAATAATCAACTATCATTGTTAGTACCGGATACAAATAGCAAACTGGATAGTTAATAATCAACTATCATTGTTAGTACCGGATACAAATAACAAACTGGATAGTTAATAATCAACTATCATTGTTAGTACCGGATACAAATAACAAACTGGATAGTTAATAATCAACTATCATTGTTAGTACCGGATACAAATAACAAACTGGATAGTTAATAATCAACTATCATTGTTAGTACCGGATACAAATAGCAAACTGGATAGTTAATAATCAACTATCATTGTTAGTACCGGATACAAATAACAAACTGATAGTTAATAATCAACTATCATTGTTAGTACCGGATACAAATAACAAACTGGATAGTTAATAATCAACTATCATTGTTAGTACCGGGTACAAATAACAAACTGGATAGTTAATAATCAACTATCATTGTTAGTACCGGATACAAATAGCAAACTGGATAGTTAATAATCAACTATCATTTTTAGTACAGGATACAAATAACAACCTGGATAGTTAATAATCAACTATCATTGTTAGTACCTGATACAATTAACAAACTGGATAGTTAATACAATAGTTAATAATCAACTACCATTGTTAGTACCGGATACAAATAACAAACTGGATAGTTAATACAATAGTTAATAATCAACTATCATTGTTAGTACCGGATACAACTATTATTGTTAGTACCGGATACAACTATCATTGTTAGTACCGAATACAACTATCATTGTTAGTACCGGATACAACTATCATTGCTAGTACCGAATACAACTATCATTGTTAGTACCGGATACAACTATCATTGCTAGTACCGGATACAACTATCATTGCTAGTACCGAATACAACTATCATTGCTAGTACCGGATACAACTATCATTGCTAGTACCGGATACAACTATCATTGCTAGTACCGGATACAACTATCATTGTTAGTACCGGATACAACTATCATTGCTAGTACCGGATACAACTATTATTGTTAGTACCGGATACAACTATCATTGTTAGTACCGGATACAACTATCATTGTTAGTACCGGATACAACTATTATTGTTAGTACCGGATACAACTATCATTGTTAGTACCGGATACAACTATCATTGTTAGTACCGGATACAACTATCATTGTTAATATTTCTTATAAATGTTTCAAATACTTATTCTCAAACATTTTAAATTTCTTGTTTGTTTGTTTTGAATTTCGCGCAAATCAACTTGAGGAATATCTGCGCTGGCCGTCCCTAATTTAGCAGTGTAAAGTAAGACTAGAGGGAAGGCAGCTAGCCATCACCACCCACCGCTAATTTTTTGGCTACTCTTTTATCAACGAATAGTGGGATTGACCGTCACATTATAACGCCCCCACGGTTGAAGAGGCGAGCATGTTTGGTGCGACCACGATTCGAACCCGCGAACCTAAGATTACGAGTCGAACGCCTTAACACGCTTGGTCATGCCGGGCCATTTAAATTCCTATTGCTGGCAAAGAATGTTTCACCAATAACCAAATCCAGACTCTATTGTTTTACACTATGTAACATACTTTCATTGCCCGTAACCATATTCAGACTTTACTGTCCTGCATTATATAACATCGTTCCTTGACCAATAACCATATTGAGACTACTGTTCTACATTATATAGCATCGTTCCTTGACCAATAGCCATATTGAAACTCTACTGTTCTACATTATATAACATCATCCCTTGACTATTAACCATATTCAGACTCTACTGTTCTACATTATATAACATCGTTTCTTGACCAATAGCCATATTGAAACTCTACTGTTCTACATTATATAACATCATTCCTTGACCAATAACCATATTCAGACTCTACTGTTCTACATTATATAACATCGTTCCTTGACCAATAACCATATTGAAACTCTACTGTTCTACATTATATAACATCATTCCTTGACTAATAACCATATTCAGACTCTACTGTTCTACATTATATAACATCGTTTCTTGACCAAGAGCCATATTGAAACTCTACTGTTCTACATTATATAACATCATTCCTTGACTATTAACCATATTCAGACTCTACTGTTCTACATTATATAACATCGTTCCTTGACCAATAACCATATTGAAACTCTACTGTTCTACATTATATAGCATCATTCCTTGACTATTAACCATATTGAGACTCTATTGTTCTACATTATGTAACATCGTTCCTTGGCTATTAACCATATTCAGACTCTACTATTCTACATTATATAACATCATTCCTTGACTATTAACCATTTTCAGACTCTACTGTTCTATATTCTCATACAACATTCCATGAGTGAGGTGCAATCATATAAATTATGCTGTTTTTATAAGCCTTAACCTCCAAATAATTGTTTATACATAGAATATTGTATAATTTGCTTTTCCCTCATTATTTTCCTCCACTCTCTCTCGTTTACCTTTCATTACTGTAAAAACCGAATAACATTTGCTGTCTTTTTCACAATGAAAGAAAGAAACAAAGAAAATAAAAACACGATGAACTCTAGTCCTTTCAGGTGGTGTTCATTTGTTTTTTGAATTTTGCTCAATTTTGCTATCTGTGCTAGCCGTTCATAATTTAGCAGTGTAAGAATAGAGGGAAGGCAGCTATTCATCACCACTCACCGCCTACTCTTTGGCTACTCTTTTACCAACGAATAGTGGGATTGACCGTTACATTATAACGCCCCCGGCTGAAAGGGATGAGCGTGTTTGGTGTGACGGGGATTCGAATCCGCGACCCTCAGATTACGAGTCGAGTGCCTTAACCACCTGGCCGTGTCGGGCATTTACCTGGTGAGCCAATCAGGGAAATGCTTTTTTGTCTTCAGGGCAATATTGGAACACTCACCGAACGTGTTAGGTTGTTTTTGTTGATTTTTAATACGTTTTTTCCATTCTGGTCGAGTTTGAGCTCTTATTGTAATAAAGACTTGTTTCTTTCATGCGTTATAATAAGGCATGTAATAAAAAAAAAAAAAAAAGTTGAAATTGTAGAAAATATTAAAAATTGATTCCGTTTTGTTAAGCAAAAGGCTAAAATTTAATATTTGTGCTCTGACCATCATGTTTGCGGAGAAACAAGTTTTAAGCATCGTAACCCACAGACTTACCGCTGAACCACTAGAGCAAATACCTCGAGATTAAAAGTTTCAGTATTTAGAAATAAAAAATAAGTTATTTAATTTTGCGACACTCACGTCTTGGAAGTCCATCATCACGGAAGCCACAGAAGTAGGGTACGTGAGAATCGCCGAGGAACCGAGGCTGGGACCGCTGTGTCGCTAAACCGAACATTCAGCTCTCCCTTATAGAATGCTGTGTATGTCAAATCTCACCTGTAGGTGATGCCTCGACTCTAGTACACCTGTTATGATTGGCTAAAGAGAACGAAGCTTCGTGTTAAAAGAAGGTCGCCATAATAGGCTTAGAGATCTCCAATAACCGATCTAGCTGAGAAGGGGAGAACTGGAGTCTGTTGCTTAGTTTCCTGTTTGCCCTACTTTGGTACAAGGATGGTTTTGACAAAGAACATAGATACTGAAGCTAAGACGTTTGTTATTACGCTGGCATATAAACCTAGTGCTTTTAAATAAATCTCTGCTGTCGTTGCTAAGAATATTGATGTAACATATTACCTGAAGCACACGTTTTCAGTACAATATAAACTACATTTGTTCTATTTAAGTAAAATAAAGACGAACCTTAATCTGCAGCATCCATTGAAGTGCAAATACTAATATATACACACATTAAAATGAGGTTATGTAAATAAAAACCTCATTGTCATTCAAGGCTATTGCATTCGTTAAAGTACAAATGCTAACATATTTATAATATGAAATATATTGGTTGAGTATATTTCAAACCGAGTTCCGTAATCAGTCAATACTGTGATATTCTGATTTGTTAACTGTTTTTGAAATGTAGCCTTAGAAGACATCAGTTGGAGCAACTGGAAATAGTTTTGTAGTCTCCACATATCCAGCTATTTACTCTCAACTACTGATATAGCTTAAAACTGCAAGCTATTTACTCTCAACTACTGATATAGCTTAAAACTGCACTACTTATTTTATCATAATTTGTGTACAATTCATGTGGTTTTCATAAATTAAATATTGAAAGTTAACTGAATTTCGTGTTTTAAAAACGTTAATTAGTTTAATTAATAAGTTGCTATTCTTAATTAAATCTATTTGTATGAAGGTGTGTCTTTATAACACTGAATTCAGTTGTCTTTTTTACATGGTCCGAGTGTGGTCCAGTAGATAACGGACCATACTGTGTACTTGCCCGCATTCACGTCTCGTCGCACAAAAAACAAATCGCATTCAGCACTTCCAGGCCATGCGTTCTCCACAGAAGTAGCAGTCAGATCGAATTGATCAGTTAGATAAGAGTAGCTAAAGAGGTGGCGGTGGGTGATTTCCTTCTGGTTTATCAGCTCAAAATTATGGACGGCTAGTCCAGGTAGTCCTCGCATAAGAATAGCTTTGTACGAGTATTCAAAAGTTTTTTCGACACATGGGTTTGTGTTTTCCTTACAGCAAAGCCACATCGAGCTACCTGCTGAGTCCACCGCGACATATGGGTCAGCTTGGTTTATTTGAAACTCTAAACGAACTTATACTGAGAAAAGCGTAGAACAGTTGTGTTGGGACGTGAATAATAATCGTGTAAAGAGAAAGAAACAGATTGTAATATATGCTTTTCCGAAAAAGGAAATTATTGATTGGATAATTCGCAGAAACAATACCCACGCTTTATCTGTAGTTATCAAGAAATCTACAAGGTATTATAAACTCGAGAGTTTAAGAATATTTCATTGTTCATTCAAGTTTGTGCAACAAATATTATTTAACTTTTGTTTTGCCTAAAACAGTTCTTGTACTCCTAGTTCTTGAGTAGCCACTATACCGAAACGCTAAAACAATTTATTTTTATTACTTCGAGAATAAAGGTTGTTCTTCCCTAACTTTATTGTCAAAACGTCTAAATCTCTAAAGTACGGAGGCCCGGAATGGCCAGGTGGTTAAGGCACTCGACTTGTAATCCGAGGGTCGTGGGTTCGAATCCCCGTCACAACAAACATGTTCGCACTTTCAGCCGTGGGGAGTCATAATGTGATGGTCAATCCTACTATTGGTAGAAGAACAGCCCAAGAACTGGCAGTGGGAAGTGATGACTAGCTGCCTTCCCTCTAGTCTTACATTGCTAAATTAGGGACGGCTAGCGCAGATAGCCCTCGTATAGCTCTGCGCGAAATCCAAAAACAAACAAACCCTTGAGTACGGAGTAAATCTTCCTAACTACAACACAAGAAATAATTTTTAATGCCTATCAATATCCTAACAACGCCTTTACTGATACTTCTTGGTAGGCTTATGTCATAGAGTAATGTAATAATTTCGGAAATAGTGAATGACATGTTTTTTTATGTGAAGCTGCCCTAATTTGGTATGCAATTTTTATGGATATTTCTGTAGTTTTTGCGTTTAAGAACTCACAAGTTTGAAAACTGTAGCTTTATTGTAAAGTAATATGGAAGCATTCGTAAAATGTAAGTATTTATGTATTTCTTTGATAGGTTTGAGATGTAATTGACTGTTGCTGTTTGTTGGATAAAAATAAACAACATTTCCGTTTCTATACCTAAAAACGCCTCGGGTTAAAAGTCAAAATGTCGTCCATTTTCATTCAGTAAGTAGCGACTCATTAAAGTTTTCAAACCTGCGTTTACTCTGCTTCCAAAGAAACAATATCTTGTTTTATTTCATGTTATTTCCATTACAATATATTGTTTCGTTTCACGTTATTACCAGTACAATATCTTGTTTTGTTTCGTGTTATTACCATTACAACATCATGTTTTGTTTCGTGTTATTACCATTACAATATCCTGTTTTGTTCCGTGTTATTACCATTACAACATCATGTTTTGTTTCATGTTATTACCATTACAATATCTTGTTTTGTTTCGTGTTATTACCATTACAACATCATGTTTTGTTTCATGTTATTACAATTACAATATCTTGTTTCGTTTCACGTTATTACCATTACAATATCTTGTTTTGTTTCGTGTTATTACCATTACAACATCATTTTTTTTTTCATGTTATTACCATTACAATATCTTGCTTTGTTTCATGTTATTACAATTACAATATCTTGTTTTGTTTCATGTTACTTCCATTACAATATCTTGTTTTGTTTCATGTTATTACCGTTACAATATCTTGCTTTGTTTCATGTTATTACCATTACAATATCTTGCTTTGTTTCATGTTATTACCATTACAATATCTTGTTTTGTTTAATGTTATTACTATTACAACATCTTGTTTTGTTTCATATTATTACCATTACAATATCTTGTTTTGTTTCATGTTATTACCATTACAATATCTTGTTTTGTTTCGTGTTAATACCATTACAACATCTTGTTTTGTTTCATGTTATTACCATTACAATATCTTGTTTTGTTTCGTGTTATTACCATTACAACATCTTGTTTTGTTTCATGTTATTACCATTACAATATCTTGTTTTGTTTCGTGTTATTACCATTACAACATCTTGTTTTGTTTCATGTTATTACCATTACAATATCGTGTTTTTTGCGTTATTACCATTACAACATCTTGTTTTGTTTCATGTTATTACCATTACAATATCTTGTTTTGTTTCATGTTATTACCATTACAACATCTTGTTTTGTTTCATGTTATTACCATTACAATATCTTGTTTTGTTTAATGTTATTACCATTACAATATCTTGCTTTGTTTCATGTTATTACCATTACAATATCTTGTTTTGTTTTATGTTATTACCATTACAACATCATGTTTTGTTTCATGTTATTACCATTACAATATGTTGCTTTGTTTCGTGTTATTACCATTACAACATCTTGCTTTGTTTCATGTTATTACCATTACAATATCTTGTTTTGTTTCGTGTTATTACCATTACAATATCGTGTTTTGTTTCATGTTATTACCATTGATTTTGTTTGTTTCAATTAACATTCCACTATACTCTTTGACACAGTGCTGTTCTTTCTATACTTTAGTCGTCAACCTTGTCTACATGTTGCACACTACACTATCCTTATCTTTTGATTGGTTAATTTTCTTCCTTTGAATATAGCACTTCCTGTTTTGAAAACGCGATAAAATTGTATCGTGGTTTCTGATTTTATCTTACGAGTTTTTTTTTGTGGTTTTAGGAACGTCGTATTTTAATTTATTAATTTTTATTTTAATACTTGATTCATGAGGTCTATTTATTAAAAAAAAGAAATTATTTCCACCTTCTGTGTCACATGTACTTTCAATATTTCGAGATTCATATATTTGGTATGAATATTCTATAAAAACTGAAAAGTTTTGTGTGTGTACGTTTACTGGAAGAATAAGTAAACATTAATGCTCTACCAAAACGAAATCATGTTATGTTATAATTGTTAGATAATACATCCCGTGCTCTACCAAAACGAAATCATGTTATGCTGTTATAGTTAGATAATACATCCCGTGCTCTACCAAAACGAAATAATTTTATGTTATAATAGTTAGATAATACATCCCGTGCTCTACCAAAACGAAATCATGTTATGCTGTTATAGTTAGATAATACATCCCGTGCTCTACCAAAACGAAATCATTTTATGTTATAATAGTTAGATAATACATCCTGTGCTCTACCAAAACGAAATCATGTTGTGTTATAATAGTTGGATATTACATCCCGTGCTCTGTAAAACGAAATCATGTTATGTTATAATAGTTAGATAATACATCCCGTGCTATGCCAAAACGAAATCATGTTATGTCATAATAGTTAGATAATACATCCCGTGCTCTGCCAAAACGAAATCATGTTATGTTATAATAGTTGCCTCGGGTCCTTTGGTTTGTTTGTTTGTTTGTTTTGAAATTCGCGCAAAGCTACACGAGGGCTATTTGCACTAGCCTTCCCTGAGTTCGCAGTTTAAGACTGGAGGGAAGACAGCTAGTTATCACCACCCACCGTTACACTATAACGCCCCCACGGCTGAAATGGCGAGTATGTTTGGTGTGACGGGGATTCAAACCTACGACCCTCATGCTGTGCCAGGGTCCTTTAGTATATGTAAAATTAAATACAGTTTTCTTCATAATAGTTTGAAGCCCTATATATTTTTTTCAAGGTAGTAAAGCACACACATTGACGGTTCTGACGTCACCTAGATTCACTATTGAAACTTCTTTGAAACTAATAACTTTGATGGATAATTTCATAAAATACACTTTACACTATCTTTACACAGCAGAACGTCTACAGATGTACCACGCTAGAAAGCAGTTTTCTATACCTGCGCTGGGCTAAGAACAGAGAGCTCATTATGTGGGATTGTGCTTACCTACGAACAAACAAACTTTTTCTTACAAAACATGTATTTAAAGTGCGATGGTCTTAACATGCATACGTTTTTGAAACAAAAAATTTGAAACTTATTTTTGATCTTGTTATTATATACTATCCCCCTTCAAGAAAATACCTCCTTCTTAAAAGTCGCAGTCTGAGTTGAAACACAGTTTTTTTTTTTTACAAAATGGCTTTGAGAGAGAAAACTACAGTAAACAGATGTGTGTGTGTGTGTATTCTAATAGCAAAGCCACATCGAACTATTTGTTGAGCCCATCGAGGGAAATCGAACCCTAATTTTAGCGTTGTAAATCCGTAGACTTACCGCTGTACCAGCGGGGGAGATAAACAGATGTATTTAAATTTTTATAATTCAAATATAAACAAACCTTAAGCTTCCAAAATACTAGTTTCGTGTGGCATTTTCCGTCTTATTGTAAAACTACAATTTGGGCTACAAGTGCTTTTTTTAATCTCCGATTTTAGCTTTATAAGACCACCTTAAGTTCACCGCTTACCCCCGGGGACTTTAGACGGTAGAGGTGCGCAAAACAAAGTCCATTCGCTAAGAGCTGTTACTTTTCCAACCTTTTAGTGCCTCGTGATGAACCACAAGAAGTCTCTGAGATTTTACATGGTCTGTTTTTTCTTTTATAAATATAAATTCGATGTTCGATTTCCAGGGTTTGGCACAGCAAAAATAACTTTGTGCTTAACAAAAAACTTTCGCTTTTATGCAATTTATGTAGAAAATATATTAAGTAAGTACAGTATTAAGTGTAAATTTTATAAACAGAGCTGGGGAAAAAAAAGGCCTAGGTAACCGTGACATTGCTAAAAAGTTGTATCCGTAATATTGCAAAATTAAGTGAGAATAATACGGTTTGTTTCCGAAAGGAAGATAGCATGGATAATGTTCATGTTTAAAATTTATATACATGTCTTGCACAGATATCTTTACTCTTTGTCTTCATGGCCGGGCATGGTCAAGCGTGTTAAGGCATGCGCCCCGTAACCCGAGGGTCGCGGGTTCGAATCCCGGTCGCATCAAACATGCTCGTTCTTTCAGCCGTGAGGGACGTTATAATGTGACGGTCAATTCCACTATTCGTTGGTAAAAGAGTAGTCCAAGAGTTGGCGGTGGTGGGTGGTGATGACTAGTTACCCTTTCTCTCTAGTATTACAGTGCTAAATTAGGGACAGTTGGCGCAGATAGCCCTCGTGTAGCTTTGCGCGGAATTCAAAACAAACAAACATCCTTGCCTAATCACTGCGTCAAATTTTATCAAGGTAATTTATCAGTGTGTGTGTGTGTGTGTTTTCTTAGAGCAAAGCCACATGAGGCAATCTGCTATGGTAATTTATCCTGAGAAACACCATAAACGATTTGTTACAAGTGAACAATACGTGGTCTGAGTTATTGTAAAGCATTATTGTAGAGGATACAATCCCGAAAGCTTTGGAATCCGCGAGGAAACTTTAAAACACGAACTTGTAATGTTGATAAAAATAAAACAAAAAGGTAAAATGCACTCCTTTCGGAGGTGGCTTTATGCCCCCCCCCCGCTAATACAGCGGTATGTCTTCGGATTTTCAACGCAAAATCAGGGTTCGATTCCCCTCGTTGGGCTCAGCAGATAGCCCGACGTGGCTTTGCTATAAGAAAACACACAAACACACACGAGGTGGCTTTGAGATAGGTATTAAGTGACACATCTTTTAATACCTTCCAGAATACCTTTCAAAATAAGCCGTTTACGTCGTGCTCACGACGTAGTTGTCACAGCCCAGCCCTTCTAAAAGATTTACTCTTCTCCTACAGTGGCTCATCGATCAGCACGAGGACTTTTAACGCTGAAATTCGGATGTTCGATTCTTGAAGTAGGTACAGCACATATAGTTCGTTGTGCAGCTCTGTATCTGGCAAGAAATAAAAAGAAACAGAAGTGAAAGTTTATATGCGAGCCCTGACAAACAATCCTCTATTAATTTGTGGATGGAAGGTTTGATATATAATCTAGCTTGATTCATTGCAGCTGTTCCCCAGTGGTTCAGCAGCAAGTCTGACTATTTATAGCTCAAAAAAATCGGGTTTTGATAACCACGATGGGCAGAGCACAGATAACCCATTGAGTAACTTCTCGTTTAACAACAAATAAACAAACAAATCATTACAGTTATTTCTAAATAATACCCTCGGGTCAAGATAATTTTACGAATGCTAATCACCTTCTTGACGAGCGGAAACTGTTTGTCTCAACGTTTTCATCTGCTAAGTGAGTAACGTCTTGCGGAAAAAGGGGAGATACGCTTTCGCTTCGTAGCTATCTTGGGGGCGGGAACCTCAGCTGCCGCGTGTCGACTTCATGCTTGGTTAATATTAAGTACGAGATGTGTGGATTCCAGGATTTAATCATTCTCTTTGCTACGTTCATCGAGGTCAAAAACAATAGAGTTAATTAAAAGTGTTCATTAGATGGGGTAGAGGGTCATATTAACACTAACAATACCTACAAAGACTCAAATGAAATTTTCAGACAATATCCAAGCTAAACGTATTATTTCCAATACCGATTGTGATCAGTATTGCATTTTTCAAATCCTGCAATAACGATAAAAACTGTGATTCGGAAGAGAATTTTCAGTAAGCCCTCTAGCGGTCATCAAGGAACCCGCGAGATCTCGTTTTATTACAAAAACCATTGTGCATAATTATCCCATACCCCCACTTTTTCAACCCACACAGACACAACAGTGAGACCCTAGATTGAATTGTGGTTTTGATAGACAATTAACCTTAACGATAAAAGACAAAGTTATTTTTTTCGACAGGTCAAGTCAAACCTGCTGTAGGAACAGAATGAGGTAACTTAGTGGATGTATGACTTTACCTTCCTTTACAATTGTTGATGCATAACTTCACCTTTTTTTTAACCATTGTTGATGTATGACTTAACCTTTCTTTACTATTGTTGATGTACAACTTTACCTTCCTTTTACTATTGTTGATGTACAACTTTACCTTTCTTTACTATTGTTGATGTACAACTTTACCTTCCTTTACTATTGTTGATGTACAACTTTACCTTTCTTTACTATTGTTGATGTACAACTTTACCTTCCTTTACTATTGTTGATGTACAACTTTACCTTTCTTTACTATTGTTGATGTACAACTTTACCTTCCTTTACTATTGTTGATGTACAACTTTACCTTTCTTTACTATTGTTGATGTACAACTTTACCTTTCTTTACCATTGTTGATGTACAACTTTACCTTCCTTTACCATTAATCAGTGATGTACCATTGTTGATGTACAAAACCTTCCCTTACCATTGTTGATGTACAACTTTACCTTCCTTTACCATTAATCAGTGATGTCGAAAAGCCCAATTGTAAAGAAAAATATATATGTAAAAACTGCTCGTTTGGGTTGAGAAAATATTCTACGTAAAATATTTTCTCAACCCAAACGAGCTGTTTTTACATATATATCTTCCTTTATCATTGTTGATGTATAGCTTCACATTTCTTTACCAGATGCTTATTTAGCTGTAACTGTAACTGATACTTTCTGATACAGAACCAACTGGTTATATACAAACCTATCACTACTTACAGACATGATGTGCTAAAAACACGTAGGTCCCAAAAAGTCTTGATATATAAAACTGTAATAGAAACCCTTATAACCTGAGCTCTTTCGAAAGGTGGACCTTTCTTCTTCAGGAGCAATCGAAAGCGCTCGGGTTTCTAATTCAGTTTTATCACTACTTAATAGACATTCGGAGAGAATAACTTAACCAGTTCCTCCCCTTTTATACAAGGTAAGGCAAAAATCACTAACCACAAGGTTTGAGGACAAACGGTACAATACTCTTAAAATAATTATTACCAAGGCAGTTGAAACTAACTTAGTTTCTGCTCGTTTCAGAGTAAGAGATTAAAAATTATACTATGTTCTGAACGAAACAACTGTGTAATCACTATTGTCCAACCTTCCATACTACGGACTAACGCGATTTCAATAATAAGAGACAAAAGTGTCATTCTAACATACATCGGTAAATACATCGTTTACTTAAGTTTGTTTGTTTGTTTTGAATTTCGCGCAAAGCTATTCGAGGGCTATATGTGCTAGCCGTCCCTAATTTAGCAGTGTAAGACTAGAGGGAAGGCAGCTAGTCATCACCACCCACCGCCAACTCTTGGGCTACTCTTTTACCAACGAATAGTGGGATTGACCGTCACATTTTCACGCCCCCCACGGCTGAAAGGGCGAGAATGTTTGGTGCAATCGGGAGTTGAACCCGCGACACTCGGGATTACAAGTCGAGTGCCTTAACACGCTTGGCCGTGCCAGGTCCCTTTATTTAAGTAACAATGATGTAAATAAGCAACTGTTGTTATTATAGATCAATGAAGTCCAAAATTAACTGTTGTTAGAAATATTAACTCTATACTTTCCATTTCTCTGAAATATTGAAGGTTACGTAAGCGACGGAGAAAACAGTATATTTAAAAGTGACGTCATATATGATGACGAAAGCACTATCGTATTAACGACAAGATCAAGTTTAACTACACTATTTGTTTGCAAATACTTAAAGTTTAGTTTTGTAAAATAAAACATTTGAAAGTATCAACAAAGAGAGTGTGTGTTTTTTTATAGCAAAGTCACATCGGGTTATCTGTTGTTTTCACTGGAGAATCGAACTCCTGATTTTAACCTTTGTAAGTCGGTAGACTTACCGGTGTCTCAGCGGGGTAATTGAACAAAGAACACTACACAGATGATATATGCAAAGTCATAAGTGTCTATTAACCTCATTTAAGAAGTGCCTTAACTCCTCAAGAGGGCTCAGCATGGTTAAGGCACCCGACTCGTAATCCGAGGGTAGCGGGTTCGAATTTCCGTCACACCAAACATGCTCGCCCTTTCAGCCGTGGCGGCATTATAATGTAACGATCAATCCCACTATTCGTTAGTAAAAGAGTTACCCAACAGTTGATGATGGATAGTGATGACTAGCTATCTTCACTCTAGTCTTACACTGCTAAATTAGGGACGGCTAGCGCAGATAGCCCTCGAGTAGCTTTGCGCGAAATTCAAAACAAACTCCTCAAGAAATTCGGCTTAATTATAAGTGTTAGAAAAATATTATTTTCTTTCTAGGACTTATGTTCGAGAACACGATAAATGGTGTTGGGTTGTAACTGGGACACATACCTTACGTCAGGCTTAGCGAGGATTTGCAAGACGGCGGAAATGTACACCTGTTTTGGTTCCGCACACCGGCGCTAAGTCCCAACTGCCGGAAATGAGAAACCAAGCGTGGACTTTTTTTTTTTTTTGCTGCCCGAGACCGGTATGTCACTGTGTGAATATTTGTTTGTTTGCTAGTTATGGTGCCTATGACCTTGAAGTATAAAGTAAAATGTACAGATTGACTGGAGTTATAATGCATGTGCATGTTGTACACGTATACCTGACTCAACATGGAGAAAAGAGCGTCCGGCTAGGCTAGCGGTCCATTACAAAGAACAATAAAGCCCATTTTGGTCTTCCAAGTCAAAGGAAATACACTAGTAGTACATGTTATTGACACTTAGCTGAAAAAATGTTAACTGTTGACAAAGACTTCATTGTTGAGGTGTTAGTTAACCGTAAAAAAGTCTTGGTTACTTTAATCTCAAGTTACTAAGGTATAATGTCACCCAAAGTTTCGGTCACAGGTCACTTCCATCGGTCTTCATTATTTCATCTGCACTTCATATGATTTACTTTATAAACACCTAATAATAATAATTTTATATATGTGTCTTAAAGACTGTTATAAATGAAAGCAATAGTACACGTATCAGAAAATTCCAATCCAATCGAGAACGAATATTATTTCAAAACATAAGTTTTAATTTTAAATAACTATCATATGATGGTTTAGTCTGTTTTGAATTTCGCGCAAAGCTACACGAGAGACGATCTGGGCTAGCCGTCCCTTATTTAGCAGTGTAAGACTAGAACTAAGGCAGCTAGTTATCGCCACCCACCGCCACCCACCGCCAACTCTTGGGCGGTGTATTTTGTCAACTACCTTTTATAAACAAACAACGTGGTTGACCATAACATTATAACGCCCTCACGGATGAAAGGGAGAGCATGTTTGGTACGACCGGGATTTGAAACCGCGACCCTCGGATTACGAGTCGAACGCCTTAACACGCTTGGCCATGCCGGACCTCTTATTCTACATGCATGAAGTATTTCTTTAAATTTCTAAAATATTCCTCTGTCTGAGCTGGCAGTACATTATATACTGTTAGAATTAATGTAACAATATTAACTTTTCAACAGTTGTTTGAGCTGTAGTTTGAAGTACATTCTGTATAACAATGTACGTTTTTTTTTTTTTGTTTTAGTAAACAGCTACCAATGTTTATCACCTCGAAAACCAAAAACTGGTACATCAAATATTAATATACCTGCTCAATATACCTTAGAAATTTACAAATAAAAAAGGAAAGACTTTTATATTTATTTCGTAAAATATTAAGCGTTCATAAAATTCTAAATACGGTTTTGTTTTTTTAAGGTTCATTAAGAGATAAATCCAGTATTTATAATACGTTATTCCTCCTCTAAATAGATGCCAACCTGGAATCCTGAACATTTTGGTTAAGAACAACAAAACATATGAAGTATTTTCCGAGCTAGTCCTTGTTTTTCATAAATTAATCATTTATCGCGTAATTATTTCTTTACTATTCCTCGTATTCACAGTTTGTGTAAATATTCGTCTGGTTTGTTAACTTTATTAATATATAATAGTTAGGCTTAACAATAATTTGTTATCAAAAATACATAAACTAGAATTAAGATTAAGTCGATAATTTATGTAATTAAATTAATATACTGGCCTAAAAAAGACTTCTAATGATTGGACAGCGCGGATTCATCCGTTAGGTGTCCTATCTTTCATCGACATTATCGGCCATAATCCCAATAATTTGTCAGATTTGACCAATACTGTTGATAAAAATTAAAATACTGTGTTGGTATTGTTTCTTATATTGACAAACAAAAATTTATGGAAGTCTCAACTAAATTATAATAAGATGTTTGGCTTTTGAATGTTGTTATAATTTAGTACAAACCTACACGAAGTTGTTGTTATTCTTTTCTTAGTACAAACTTACACGAAGTTGTTGTTAATCTTTTCTTAGTACAAACCTACACAAAGTTGTTGTTAATCTTTTCTTAGTACAAACTTACACGAAGTTGTTGTTAATCTTTTCTTAGTACAAACCTACTGAAGTTGTTGTTATTTTTTCTTAATACAAACTTACACGAAGTTGTTGTTAATCTTTTCTTAGTACAAACCTACACGAAGTTGTTGTATTTCTTTTCTTAGTACAAACCTACACGAAGTTGTTGTTATTCTTTTCTTAGTACAAACTTACACGATGTTGTTGTTAATCTTTTCTTAGTACAAACCTACACGAAGTTGTTGTTAATCTTTTCTTAGTACAAACTTACACGAAGTTGTTGTTAATCTTTTCTTAGTACAAACCTACTCGAAGTTGTTGTTATTCTTTTCTTAGTACAAACTTACACGAAGTTGTTGTTAATCTTTTCTTAGTACAAACCTACACGAAGTTGTTGTTAATCTTTTCTTAGTACAAACCTACTCGAAGTTGTTGTTATTTTTTTCTTAATACAAACTTACACGAAGTTGTTGTTAATCTTTTCTTAGTACAAACCTACACGAAGTTGTTGTATTTCTTTTCTTAGTACAAACCTACACGAAGTTGTTGTTATTCTTTTCTTAGTACAAACTTACACGATGTTGTTGTTAATCTTTTCTTAGTACAAACCTACACGAAGTTGTTGTTAATCTTTTCTTAGTACAAACTTACACGAAGTTGTTGTTAATCTTTTCTTAGTACAAACCTACTCGAAGTTGTTGTTATTCTTTTCTTAGTACAAACTTACACGAAGTTGTTGTTAATCTTTTCTTAGTACAAACCTACACGAAGTTGTTGTTAATCTTTTCTTAGTACAAACCTACTCGAAGTTGTTGTTATTTTTTTCTTAATACAAACTTACACGAAGTTGTTGTTAATCTTTTCTTAGTACAAACCTGTTGTTGTATTTCTTTTCTTAGTACAAACCTACACGAAGTTGTTGTTAATCTTTTCTTAGTACAAACCTACACGAAGTTGTTGTTAATCTTTTCTTAGTACAAACTTACACGAAGTTGTTAATCTTTTCTTAGTACAAACCTACACGAAGTTGTTGTTATTCTTTTCTTAGTACAAACTTACACGAAGTTGTTGTTATTATTTTCTCAGTACAAATCTACACGAAGCTGTTCTTCTTATCTTAGTTAAAACCTACACAAATTTTTGATATTATTTTCGTAGTGCAAGGCTAGCTACTCAAAGATGTACCTGCTCTCTGTCCGCAAGGAGGAATGGTCCACCAAACTTTAAGAATTATAAATCCGTTAACTTACCGTTGACTCTTATGAAATAATAATAGCGATTTTATATCCACAATTTCATCATAATACCAAAGTGATTTGGTCGACGGCTGAAAAGGACATAGTACTATTCTGTACTCTAAACTTAGACTCTATAACATATACTTAAAGTTTAAACTACTTTTTCATTATATGAAGGTTCATATCCCCGTCACACCAAACATTCTTGCCCTTTCAGCCGTGGAGGCTTTATAATGTGACAGTCAATCCCATTGAGGTTTTTTTCCGTTTGTTTATTGTTAAGCACAAAACTACACAATGGGCCAACTGTACTCAGCACACTGCTGGCTTCTAAACTCGATTTTTAGTGTTAGACGCTGACGGATATTCCGCTGGGCCAGAAGGGAGCACTTTGAAGTTTCCAATACACTTATAACTTACATTTCTATAAAAATAAAGTATGGTACGTTGTACATTAGCTTTTCCAATTATACTAAAAATGCTAATTGATGAGGTAAAACAGTATAAAACAGTATAATTTAGTTCTGCACCACCCTGCTGGTAGAGACGTAACTAACAACATACACCTTATTTAGAGGGCGAGATAAAATAATCACTCTTTGTATAAGTGGAACTTAGGAGGGCGAATCTTCTGACACAGCGCCTTCCCAGAAGATGTCGTAACTCCCTAGAGATGATGGTGATTCAAATAAAGACGAGCTATTGGGTGGAGCGTAAGACCACGAGATGGGAGCTGCTGACAACTACACAGAAGAATAGAGAACTGTATAATGTTTTCAGAACGACCCTTTTATCGTTTCTTCTCAACACTGGCATCCTCTTAACTCATAAGGCCTAGTTTTAATAGTGAAAGGTTCATCTTGTTTCAATGTTGAAACAAAAAGGGCCAGTCGTAACATAAATAAAAGAAAGGGGAGGAAGCTCTTCTTCATGTTGATGGAAATTAAAATCTGATACAAGTGACCTCGATCTGAACGCCCCCACAAGGCACATCTTGAAACTGAATTATTCTATTCGAAGCTATTGTTTAAAAAAAAAAAGAAGAGACAAAATAGAAAGATCAAATATAGGAACAAACAGTCTAGCTCTTACGTCACGTGGAAATTCAAATCATAGAAATCAATTGTAAACTTTACAAACCAGCTATGGCCCGGAATGGCCAAGTGTGTTAAGGTGTTCTACTCCTAATTCAAGGGTCGCGGGTTCGAATCCCGGTCGCACCAAACATGCTCGCCCTTTCAACCGTGGGGGGGTTATAATGTGACGGTCAATCCCACTATTCGTTGGTAAAAGAGTAACCCAAGAGTTGATGGCGGGTGGTGATGACTAGCTGCCTTCCCTCTAATTTTACACTGCCAAATTAGGGACGGCTAGCACAGTTAACCCTCTAGTAGCTCTGCACGAAATTCAAAACAAACAAATCAGATGTTTCTGTGGCTGTTTTATAAGAGAAAATGAGTCAGAAATTCACTTAAGATTACGAATATGAGATAACGTACGTAAATTCTTTTTTGTCATGATATTGAAGTGTAAGTTAGTCATTTTCTTAATGGAAATCCTTTGGTCTGTTTCTTTTATTATTGTTACTGCTGAGACTTACAGACAAATGATAGTTATCCGTGTATTACTGACGCCTAAGACACCAACAGCTGGACAAAACACCAACCAAATCTTATATATCTCGTAGTAGAAAATATTCCTGTCGTCTAAATGTTTATATGTATAAAATACATGACGTATAATCTTATATACGATAGTACTGAAATGTACCTCAGACGTGTTATTTAATTAAACATATTTTTCAAGTTGTAACCATGCTGGAACTATTCCTTTACAGTGTGAAGTCAAAACACTAATACGTATCTTGGAGACTATTCGTTAACAGTATAATGGGTGAGAATATACAATGACACCGAAGACTATTTAGTAACATTATAATGAGCCAGAATGAACAATGATACCGGAGACTATTCGTTAACAGTATAATGAGTCACAATATACATTGATACCGGCGACTATTCGTTAACAGTCTAATGAGTCAGAATAAGCAATGATAACTGAGACTATTTAGTAACATTATAATGAGCCAGAATAAACAATGATACCGGAGACTATTCGTTTATAGTATAATGAGTCACAATATACATTGATACCGGCGACTATTCGTTAACAGTCTAATGAGTCAGAATAAGCAATGATAACGGAAACTATTTAGTAACATTATAATGAGCCAGAATGAACAATGATACCGGAGACTATTCGTTAACAGTATAATGAGTCACAATATACATTGATACCGGCGACTATTCGTTAACAGTCTAATGAGTCAGAATAAGCAATGATAACTGAGACTATTTAGTAACATTATAATGAGCCAGAATAAACAATGATACCGGAGACTATTCGTTTATAGTATAATGAGTCACAATATACATTGATACCGGCGACTATTCGTTAACAGTCTAATGAGTCAGAATAAGCAATGATAACGGAAACTATTTAGTAACATTATAATGAGCCAGAATGAACAATGATACCGGAGACTATTCGTTAACAGTATAATGAGTCACAATATACATTGATACCGGCGACTATTCGTTAACAGTCTAATGAGTCAGAATAAGCAATGATAACTGAGACTATTTAGTAACATTATAATGAGCCAGAATAAACAATGATACCGGAGACTATTCGTTTATAGTATAATGAGTCACAATATACATTGATACCGGCGACTATTCGTTAACAGTCTAATGAGTCAGAATAAGCAATGATAACGGAAACTATTTAGTGACATTATAATGAGCCAGAATGAACAATGATACCGGAGACTCTTCGTTAACAGTATAATGAGTCACAATATACATTGATACCGGCGACTATTCGTTAACAGTCTAATGAGTCAGAATAAGCAATGATAACTGAGACTATTTAGTAACATTATAATGGACCAGAATAAACAATGATACCGGCGACTATTCGTTAACAGTCTAATGAGTCAGAATAAGCAATGATAACGGAAACTATTTAGTAACATTATAATGGACCAGAATAAACAATGATACCGGAGACTATTCGTTTATAGTATAATGAGTCACAATATACATTGATACCGGCGACTATTCGTTAACAGTCTAATGAGTCAGAATAAGCAATGATACCGGAGACTATTCGTTAACACTTCAACGAAATAAATATTTATTTAGTCCTGACACTTTTACGGTATGTTTGTTCACTTGTTCAATTTCGCACAATGGTGCTGGAGGGAAATCTACGTCAGCCGTCCCTAATTTTGACGTAAAAGACTATTTAACACTACTTGCCGCCAAATCTGAATAGTGGATTGACTGGTACATTGCAACATTCTCATGGCTCAAAGGGCGAGCATGTTCGATGACGGGACTCGAACTGTGACTCACAGGCTGCGAGTAAAGTGCCTTAAATACCAGGTTATGAGAGGCTTTAAGAGGAAGAAAGTTAAATTTTGCTCGTATACAAACATTTTCTTACAAAATCCACATAAATGTCTATTCTACGCGTATGTGACCCTTATTTTTAACTGAGAAAACTACAGAGAGATGTTTTTTTTTAATCTCACGCAAAGCTAGCTACACGAAGGCTATCTGCACTAGCCGTTCTTAATTTAGCAGTGTAAGACTAGAGGAAAGGCAGCTAGTCATCAACACTCACCGCCAACTCTTGGACTACTCTTTTACCAACGAATAGTGGGAAAGATCGTTACATTATAACACCCCAACGAGGTCATGTTTGGTATGACGTGGATCCGAACCTCCGACTCTCAAATTACGTGTCAAGCCCTAACCATCTGGCCATGCCAGAGCTTTATAGGGTTGTTAGTTTATAACGCCCGTTAACAATTGTTATAGTGGATTTTCACAGTCACTCCTATAGCAGGACCCCAAAACCTAGAGAACATCTTTGCAGCAATGGACCGCAACCCATAAACCCTCGAATTCACAGTCCGACCATACCATTCATTCTGCTCATAATTACACCCCCACATCAGAAGGACAACAATATTATCTTTGAACCATTAAGGAAAGACATTAATGTAAAATATGTTAACTTTTAACGGCTTGCTGCACAATGGGCAGACACTCCTAATGTCAAAGCTGTAAACCCTCAACTTTACAGAATATATCGATCATTATGCAAATAACTGAGACGTAAAGTACATAAGAATATAATAAGGTCACTAGCATTGTTTATATAACACATAAAGTGCACTGAACAGATAGCCCAATGTGGCTTTGCTGTAAGAAAATACACACACACACACACACACACACACATAAAGTAAAGAAAAAATACCAGTATCACAATTACTCCATCTAATCACTTCATTTTTCTCCTACGTATTTTTACAATGAATAATTTCACCTCATGATTTCTTTACACCGGGTGTTGTAAGAGGTCAAAACCAACAACATAAATATAAACCAAAACAGTTGTGAAGAGAGTAAATACAAGTTAAGAACTTTAAGAATAACATTTTAAAGCTACCAGACTTTATGGTCTTCCTTATTTTAATAAGATAACAATAATTTTGTAAGCCTGTTTTTTTTAGAAACTTCATCAGAAAATACTCAAAGCGATGCCTAAATATAGTTATTTTGAATTCTCACGTGAAACTGCTGGACTTTTGTGTCGGGAAACTGTAATTATAAAATGATAAATGTTAGTATTACAAGGTTTTATACTAAATGACATAGAAACAGCATTAAAATCCCACACTTTTTCTCTTTGTTAATAAAAGTCTTCAGTTCTATAACTTAGTGATTCAAAACCTGTGGTCCGACATGACCAGGTGGTTAGGGAAATCGATTCGTAATCTGAGGGTCGCAGGTTTGAATCCCCGTAACACCAAAGATGTTCGCCCTTTCATACGTGGGAGCGTTAAAATATGATGGCCAATCCCACTATTTGTTGGTATTGGCGTTGGGTAGTAATGACTAGCTGCCTTCCCTCTAGTCTTGCACTGCTGAATTTTGGGACAGCTAGCGTAGATAGCCCTCGTGTAGCTAGCTTTGCGCGAGATTACAAAATAACAACAACAATAAAATCCTGTGTTATAGTTAGGTAAAAACACACATTAATATGAACATAAGTTTAAAGTTTTAAAACTAGGAGACTAGTATTAGTAAACTACCGCCTTGTTCCGCTAGCTTCAATTCAACGCTCGCGAACTGTTGTAGCCGATGTATCCCGGAACTAAACTAAACGTTCTCGCACGGTTAACTTCCCCTTGAATTAATTATTTTGATTTGCATTTTTATTGACGTAAAACCACTCTTCAGCTGTTCTCTGTTAACAAATGATCCCGGTAAGAGTGCTCAGCTGGCCCTAACATCTCACTATGAATCGCGGTTTAGAAAGTTGGGAACCAGTGCTTTAACCGATATCTAGATCAGTTTTTAATAACTAAGTTTTGAAAACTTTTACACGAATTAGTTTTTATTAGATATTGATCAGTACACATTATAATCTTAGTCAATCAGTAGGAGCTAATAACGTTTTTAATCAGAGCATTTTTGAAATGAGTTTTGAGAATTGTTTTGCTTTCCTTTTGATATACGTGTAGAAAAGCCTGATAAACTTGAACGTCCTAACTCAAAGAGTATACATGTTTTCGCTACTGTAGGAAAGTGTACACAAAAATACGTTTTTCCTTCATCCTTATTGTATTACACAGATACACGTTTTAACATCAAGGTAAATTCTGGTTTTAATACTTACAACGTCTCGACCAACAATATTTGGTTGTCATCAGAGACAACTAATATATAACTGATCAATATATCAACTGATATAACTGTTATATTCATAGTTGTCATTAAGTAATAGATTAAAGGTCACCGCACAGCACCCACCGTCAACTCTTGGGCTACTCTTTTACCAGCGTATAGTGGGATTGACCGTAACATTATAACTGTTGAATCCTTGTTGCCCTAGTGACCCTCAAATTACGAGTCACGCATCCTAACCACCTGTATGTACAAAAGTTTCTCTACATTAGTGTATAGTGAGAAGCTAACGAAAAATTGTAATCAGAAGAAGTCTGTCACCAGGACCTTAAATGTACCATTGTTTCTGGAGTGTTCTTTGTAATATTTCTAAATCAATGTAAATCGGCTGAAACTGACAAAGTTGTACTGAATAAATCGACGTTAATACATAACTTTTGAATATTGTTTACTTTACTTTCAGTCTCATTAGACTTACTATGAAATAAAATAAGTTTAATTTAGTCCAAATGGCATAATATTCAACACACAACTCAACATTTAATACTTTAGAGCTAAGCCTAATATTTAGCATCCAAGACCTTTATCGATTGAACGGATATCTTTTATTTTAGTTAATACATAAATTTTGGATGTATTTTTTAGTTTACTTCAATCTCACTAGATTTACTACGAAATAAAATAAATTTCCTTTAGTCCAAATGGCATACTATTCAACACACAACCCAACATTTAATAGTTTAGAGCTAAGCCTAATATTTAGCATCCAAGACCTTTTTCGATTCTACGCATATCTTTTATTCTCGTTATACATAAATTTTGGATGTAGTTTTTACTTTACTTTCAATTTCACTAGACTTTCTACGAAATAAAATAAATTTCATTTAGTCCAAGTGGCATAACATTCATCACACAACTCAATGTTTAATAGCTTAGTGCTAAGCCTAATATTTAACATTAAACACTTTTTTTCGATTCTATGAGTTTCTTTTTTTCTCATTTTTGTTTTATGGCAACCATAAAATCAGAGATACTATCAGAATTCTATTTGATTTTGCTAAATTCTAGAAATACAATGTACACATACTTCTTGTATAAAACAATGAACTTTCTCAGAAAGCAAAACAAAGTATTATACCACATCTAACTATCAGCCTTTCTGTTTTATTTTCCTTCCAAAGTGGCTCAGCGACAAGTCTGCATGGTTACGACTATAAAAATCATGTTTCGATGCCTCTCCCCCGGTAGAAAGAGCACAGACTGCCAATTGTGTAGTTTTATACCTAACAACAACTAAACCAAACCTTTGTGTTTAGTTATTAGATAAATATGTAAACCGAAGAGATCAACAAACAGACGATTGTTTCCTGAAGAAGATAAACACACATATCGAGTAAAAGCGTCGCAAGTGTTTTGACATAACAGTGTTTGCTACCCACCTATACAACGACAGCATAAGTGCGAGTTACAGCCTTTAGGCTTTTGATGTTTATATTTGAAAACATAATTGCAGTATCACGTACACACTTGTGTCGGTGACGCGCGTATGGTTCATGGAGTTCTCTTGATTGTCGTATTCTGTTTGTTTGTTTTGAATTTCGCGCAAAGCTACTCAAAGGCTATCCGCGCTAGCGGCCCCTAATTTAGCAGTGTAAAACTAGAGGAAAGGCAGTTAGTCATCACCACCCACCGCCAACTCTTGGGCTACTCTTTTACCTACGAATAATGAGATTGACTGTCACATTTTAACGCCCCCACGGCTGAAAGGGCGAGCATGTTTGGTGCTACGAGGATTCGAACCCGCGACCCTCGGATTACGAGTCGAACGCCTTAACCCACCTGGCCGTGCCGGGCCTGTCGTATTATGATGAAGTGAAAGCAGGTGTTTTGAAGAAATGTCATCGATGAACAACTATCTTACACTCACTTGGCTTAAAGAACAATCGCCGAGGCCAGTTTATAATGTAAAATACTTGATAAACGTTACATCAACTAGCGTTAATGGGGTGTTGAAAGTACTAATTGTGTACTGTGTACGGGTCGTCTCAACCGAAAACATAAAAGAAAAAAAATTAAAAAGCGATATAAAAAAAGGTTAGATCGTGAATGGCGAGAGTCGTATTCTCTTGACCCCGGTTATACAACTGAAACACCGGCGTCGAGAATATATATGAATAGGTCTGAGTGAGCATTTAATAAAGCAATCATTGCTTTTCTCACCCTGCTATCTGTGTACGATTAAAACATTTAAAGAGACAAGTGAGAGCCCGACTATAGATGTGGAAAAAAAAGAAGGCACATTATATTGAAAGGGAACAATAAATAACATCCGTTGAAACTGTGAGCCTAAAATAATGTATTGGTATATTATAGGTAAATAAATATTAGACCGGATATTTTTAGTTTGTTTTTCACATCACTCTTAAGTCACTTTAACTTCAGTCAGTTTATAACTATCATGAAATATTTAAGTAAACAGCTGTTTATGATGAAATAGCATATTGTGCCTAAAAGAACCGTTTACTCTCATATCGTTTTTGAACTAACTTATCTATTGCTGAGGGTTCGGAATAGGCAAGTTTAAGAAACTTTTCAACTGTTACGTTTGATTTAATATTTCTAGTGATGTTTGTCTGTTATTCTCAGCTTGAATAGTATTTTATGCCAGCGATAAAGCAAGAAATCACCGTGGCTAGGCCTTGTCATCCCTAATTTAGAGCTACGAGTCAGAGGAAGGACAATAATTCAGAAGACCCTCCGCTTGAGTAGCTGCTATTTAGTGCTTTACTGTCACAGATGTAATGCTTCTACTAATATAAATGTAGAGCACGTTCAGGAGGTATATTACGGCTCGAACTTTGGAACTTCTGATACGCAGACCAGAATTTTACAACTAGGCCACTAGAAATTAGTTAAACGTATTATGTAGATAAGGTTATATAAATCTGGGTTAAGTTGAAGAAGTCGCTCACAGATTACAAACAGCATTTAAAGGGATTAACATCTTTAACTGGTCCAAGTTGAAACACGCAACGTGGGTTCGAATCCCCGTCACACCAAACATGTTCGCCCTTTCAGCCGTGGGGGCGTTATATAGTGACGGTTAATCCCACTATTCGTTGGTAAAAGAGTAGCCCAGGAGTTGGCAATGGGTGGTGATGACTAGCTGCCTTCTCTCTTGTTTTACACAGCTAAATCAGGGACGGCTATCGCAGATAGTCCTCGCGTAGTTTTTCGTGAAATTCAAAAACAAACAAACAAACAAAACACGTAAATCTAATATCATGCATTTTATATAGGTTAATATTAATACCCTTTGGGTTAAATGTTTTCATAAAAAAGTACTTAAAACATATATTTACACGAAAAGGTCTTTATTTTCATCTAAGATTTTTTAAAACAATTACTTTTTAGTTTATTTGGTCTGCTTTAAAGTAAATACACATTGGACTATCTGCTGGTTCACTGTGGATAATCCAGCTCAAAAGAGTTACCTTAATGGAGATAAAAATAAGGCGGAAAATTAGAAGAATAAAATCCTTTACCAAGGGAGTAGTACCGGAGTTGAATGGTTATTAAGGTAGAGATATATAGTTCACGTTGGGTGTTTTATAAACTGTAAAAATGTAGGGTGGTCTATTTATACTAGTAGAATATTTGCCCTTTTGTACACCTTGTAATATCCAAATAAAGGGTGGAGGTTGTGGAAACTTAGGGTGGTATAATTTTACTTTTGTGTTATATCCGAATGGTAAGGGTAATCGCCTTCCCACAACTCACTGTAGACAACGAAAGACAGTAGGAGTCGAGACGTTGTGGGCTTAAGAACTTGACTCCTCACCCTAGCTTGAGATCAGCCTTTGGATCTAGGGATCAATGGTCCCTGAAAACAAGGGCTGGTAATAAGAAAATATTTGTGTAGTCTTATATTTGATTTCTATTAAGTTCGTTATTGCCGTTCAGTACCAATTTGGTCGCCTGTATATAGAACGTATTCGTGAGTGTATGTTTTTTTCCCACAGCAAAGCGACGAGGCTGTCTGCTGTGGTCAATGAGAGACTTCGAACACCAGATTTTATGGTTATAATCCGCAGATTTAGCGCTGGTTCAGAGGGAGACATATCTGAGAGTATCGTAACTATTGATTTATATATACATGTGTATTGAAATGATTAAACATAATCTCATTTATTGGTTGTTCCCATTAAACATATTAGATTGTCTTAAGACCAATAAATACAGTTAACCAGGAGTAAAACTCCTGTAAATGGTGAGTCTGTCTTTGTAATAACGTCATGGCCACGTGGTTAAGACGTTCGACTATTAATCTGAGGGTCGCGGGTTCGAATCCCCATCACACCAAACTGTAAACACAACAGAGAAAGCTGTGGACGTTATCGGCATTTCTATACGAACATTAACTTCATAAGAGTTTTTTTTTTTTCGTTTCTGTTGTGAAAAATGGTATGGATATTCACGATCTATAAGACAAACGTATATATAACTTGTCTTGTTGTTTCTGATATAACTTTTGTCTACGTACTAGTTTACATAAAAATATCTATACAGATACTGAATTAATTACATATCGTGTCTCGAAAAATGAAATTATAAACAAAATAACTTTATAAATATAAATATAAATATTATTAATACTATAATTGTTATTCTTTGATGTTTTAAGTTTTGTTATTTACATATTCTTGAGACTTTCATGCTGTTATTATTTGCTTAACTCTAAACGTCGCGTAGTAATCGTGACCTTCTTACTGTCGCCCTCCTGTCTAACACAGATGTTTGTTTATTTTTCTGCCGCTGCATAATGGCTCACAGAATGTCTCTGAGTTATTCAAATTTTCATAGCTCTATCCTGTTTACGGGTACTTATAACAACAACAACAAATACGAAATAAATTAAATAACTATGTTACATTTTGTAAGATAATTTCAAGCGTAAGTGAAATATTAAAGTCGGTGTCTGCTTGCATTAAAAAGGTGTCTAGTCAATCTAGGCACCGGAATCGAATTCACTACAAGTCGTCTAGTTATGTTAATCTAAGTAATTACACGAACAATGAATGTGTCAGTAAGTACGTGAATGCTAGCTCACGTGGAAACACGACACTCTTACTGGCTAATTGCACAGTGGGTGGGTACTTTTACGTCAATAAGAGTGCAAAAGTCAACCACGCTAAACGTACGTTTTTATTTGTGATTGCAAATTAACTTTACACACAGTTACTTTGATAATACAAACAAAGAAACGCACAAGGAAACACATTAAGTTCATTTTTTTACCCTTCCTTGGCTTATAAATTATACAATACCGTTACATCTCAATACGTACTTGAGAAAAGCGAAAGTCGAAAATTAAGCCTAAAGTTTAAATATGCTTCGTAGGCGAAGCAAGAACTTAACCGCTATATAATCTACGGCGATTTATCTTAATAGTCACAACCATAACGTCATTATACAGTGGGTGAAAGTAAATAATTACAGTTTACCGATTATATACAAGTACAATTTATACATGTGTTTTCAGATACATGTGAAGATTTCAGCTTCAGATGGATAACACGTGGTGTTTGTACAAACATCATGTGTACAGACATATTTTGTTCACAGTCGTTTCATGTTTTGACACTGCTTTAAATCTAGCTACATCAGTTCCATATTCTGCTGAGTAGGTTTTATTTTGTTTTTGATTTTGATTTTGAACAGTATTTAAAAGGAATGTATATGTATAAAAGATACGATCCTTTTTATATATATGTAAATATATAGAGCTTCACATAACAATGCTGAATAGGTGAAAAGAAATGTTTGACTCATGTGCCAAACACAGTATTTGTATATGAGATTTAGTCCATTCTCTCTGCCATCTCCCGCTGGAACAGCCGCAAGTCTTCGTATTTACAACGCTAAAATCAGGAGTTCGATTCCTTTCGGTGGAAACAGCAGAAAGACTGAGGTGGCTTTGCTGTAAAAAAATCACGCACTCACTCGTTTGTATGAATTTTTTAAACATTTTTGGTTTAATTTGTTTTCAATTTTCGTTCAAACCTACACGAAGGCTATCTGCGCTAGCCATCTCTAATCTGGCAGTGTAAGACTAGAGGGAAGGCAGCTAGTCATCACCACCCACAGCCAACTCTTGGGCTACTCTTTTACCAACAAAAATGAGATTGACCGTCACATTATGATGCCCCCACGGCTGAAAGGGTGAGCACGTCTGGTGTGACGGGGATTCGAACCCGCGACCCTCTGATTACGAGTCAAATACCTTAACTACCTGGCCATTCCGGGCCTTTCGAAAACAGTGTTTGAGTTATTAAACAATTCTAGTGCCTGCATCGTGCGCAAAGCACGAGCTTATGTCTTTGTTCTTTATTAATAAAGGCAAAAATTGTAATGGGTGAGTGTTACGTCACTGACCAGTGAGTGACCGTCCGCATACATCGTGTCTTTTGTAGACCTGGCAAGTATGTTTATAATCAACAACATATAAATAAATCTGAAAATATTTTTTAAAGTATCCTTATTTCCTACTTCACTTTGGTTTAAACTTTATTTTTTAAACACATGATGATCTTAAACATTTTTAAAGCAAAAGCATTTTCTGTAAAGTGTACTTTTAAATATGATTTCTTTTTAAGCGTGCTGAGAAAAGGAAAATGTTTTTCTTTCAAGTTTACATAAAAAAAATGTTTATTTGTTTGTTTTTGAATTTCGCACAAAGCTACTCGAAGGCTATATGTGCTAGCCGTCCCTAATTTAGCAGTGTAAGACTAGAGGGAAGGCAGCTAGTCATCACTATCCATCATCAACTGTTGGGTAACTCTTTTACCAACGAATAGTGGGATTTACCGTCACATTATAACGCCCCCACGGCTGGGAGGGCGAGCACGTTTGGCGCGACGGCGATGCGAACCCGCGACCCTCAGATTACGAGTCGCACGCCTTAACCCACCTGGCCATGCCGGGCCCCATAAAAAAATAACGTTTTCTTTTAGGTGTGCTTGGAATAATGATGTTTTCTTTGAAGCATACTAAAAAATCATGTTTTCTTTGAAGTATACTGAAAAATGTGTTTTCTTTGAAGTATACTGAAAAATGATGTTTTCTTTGAAGTAAACTGAAAAATGATATTTTCTTTGAAGTATACTGAAAAATGTATTTTCTTTGAAGTATACTGAAAAATGTGTTTTCTTTGAAGTATACTAAAAATGATATTTTCTTTGAAGTATACTGAAAATGATGTTTTCTTTGAAGTATACTAAAAGATGTGTTTTCTTTGAAGTATACTGAAAAATGATGTTTTCTTTGAAGTAAACTGAAAAATGATGTTTTCTTTGAAGTATACTAAAAGATGTGTTTTCTTTGAAGTATACTGAAAATGATGTTTTCTTTGAAGTATACTAAAAGATGTGTTTTCTTTGAAGTATACTGAAAAATGATGTTTTCTTTGAAGTAAACTGAAAAATGATGTTTTCTTTGAAGTAAACTGAAAAATGATGTTTTCTTTGAAGTATACTAAAAGATGTGTTTTCTTTGAAGTATACTGAAAAATGATGTTTTCTTTGAAGTATACTGAAAAATGATATTTTCTTTGAAGTATGCTAAAAGATGTGTTTTCTTTGAAGTATACTGAAAATTGATGTTTTCTTTGAAGTAAACTGAAAAATGATGTTTTCTTTGAAGTATACTAAAAGATGTGTTTTCTTTGAAGTATACTGAAAATGATGTTTTCTTTGAGGTATACTAAAAGATGTGTTTTCTTTGAAGTATACTGAAAAATGATGTTTTCTTTGAAGTAAACTGAAAAATGATGTTTTCTTTGAAGTATACTAAAAGATGTGTTTTCTTTGAAGTATACTGAAAAATGATGTTTTCTTTGAAGTATACTAAAAGATGTGTTTTCTTTGAAGTATACTGAAAAATGATGTTTTCTTTGAAGTAAACTGAAAAATGATATTTTCTTTGAAGTATACTGAAAAATGTGTTTTCTTTGAAGTATACTGAAAAATGATGTTTTCTTTGAAGTATACTAAAAGATGTGTTTTCTTTGAAGTATACTGAAAAATGATGTTTTCTTTGAAGTATACTAAAAGATGTGTTTTCTTTGAAGTATACTGAAAATGATGTTTTCTTTGAAGTATACTAAAAGATGTGTTTTCTTTGAAGTATACTGAAAAATGATGTTTTCTTTGAAGTAAACTGAAAAATGATGTTTTCTTTGAAGTATACTAAAAGATGTGTTTTCTTTGAAGTATACTGAAAAATGATGTTTTCTTTGAAGTATACTGAAAAATGATATTTTCTTTGAAGTATACTAAAAGATGTTTCTTTTAAGTATACTGAAAAATGATATTTTCTTTGAAGTATACTGAAAAATGATATTTTCTTTGAAGTATACTAAAAGATGTGTTTTCTTTGAAGTATACTGAAAAATGATGTTTTCTTTGAAGTAAACTGAAAAATGATATTTTCTTTGAAGTATACTGAAAAATGTGTTTTCTTTGAAGTATACTGAAAAATGATGTTTTCTTTGAAGTATACTAAAAGATGTGTTTTCTTTGAAGTATACTGAAAAATGATGTTTTCTTTGAAGTATACTAAAAGATGTGTTTTCTTTGAAGTATACTGAAAAATGATGTTTTCTTTGAAGTATACTAAAAGATGTGTTTTCTTTTGAAGTATACTGAAAATGATGTTTTCTTTTGATGTGTTTTCTTTGAAGTATACTGAAAATGATGTTTTCTTTGAAGTATACTAAAAGATGTGTTTTCTTTGAAAATGATGATGTTTTCTTTGAAGTATACTGAAAAATGATATTTTCTTTGAAGTATACTAAAAGATGTTTCTTTTAAGTATACTGAAAAATGATATTTTCTTTGAAGTATACTGAAAAATGATATTTTCTTTGAAGTATGCTGAAAAATGATGTTTTCTTTGAAGTAAACTAAAAAAATGATGTTTTCTTTGAAGTATACTGAAAAATGTGTTTTCTTTGAAGTATACTGAAAAATGATGTTTTCTTTAAAGTATGCTGAAGAACTGTGTTTTCTTTGAAGTGTACTGAAGAACTGTGTTTTCTTTCAAGTGCACTTACGAACGATCTGTTATTCCACGCATATTCAGGAAATTAATCTTCTCAAGCGTATCAGTAACTGAAAATATCTGAAACGACTGTCAGATATAGAAGTATCAGATCTCATCAGTGATCTCCTTCACCTGAGTGAATAAGCTCTCATGTACGTTCTACAACTTTAACAATTTCACGTAAGTTGCTAAGAAATATATAAACATAATTAAAAGTTATGGGCAAAACAATAGAGTTACCTCGCACTTCTAATTCCATCTTTGGTGTCTTTAAGAAAAACAAATCCAATTAATCTGCTATTAAATTGTTTTTAAATTTATCTTCACGCGATAAATGTTTTAGTGGTTTCTTTTTCAAAAGAAAAATTTGTAAATACGCCAAGCTAAAAGATATGTAAGTTTTCCAAAGAGGCGTTGTCGTGGATAAATGTTGGGCTGGAATCACAGTGACACGAATACTTATAACAATGAATGTACCTTGGGGAACAATGCTAACTACGATGTCTGTTGTTATTGTAGTATGTTTCTAGTTAAGCACAAAGCAACACAATGGGCAATCTATGCTCTGCCCATCACGGGTCTCGAAACCAATTTCTAGCGTTTTAAATCCGCAGATATGCTGCTGTGCCAAGTTGGGTTGAATTAAGGTCAGTATCCATACAGAAGAGGACGTAAGACAAACATAATGATGTATAAAAAATAAGTTGGGGGATTGGGACAGACAAACATTAACAATAGACATGTTACAAAATGAAACGTTGTAGCCTCAAAAGCGTGCACAGAAACTGTCAGGTCAAACAGTTAGCCTTGGTTAAGGTGACTTAAGTGTAAATTGCACAAGATGGGTTGCCATGGTAAGTCTGGTATTCAGGAATTTCTAAAATTATGATACAAATGCAAGATCCGAATAAAATTTAAAACAATTTCGAGAATGTTTTTTAGACAGATGAATAACACGTTACACTTTTTTCGCCAAATCGTCGAAAACCAACAGATGCTTACAATCTCGAATTTAAGCACGCTCTCTGAATAAGGATTTGTTGGAATAAACTGGTGTCCACGATCTCGATGGAAGATAAAGTGATTGTAAATAACTACCTAAACTTCACTGAAGGAGGATTCACTCTGTGATGAAGGATGTATCCTAAAGTGTTTCAGGAGGACAGTTCGCAAGTTCATACTGCTAAAACTGTTTAAAACTGATTCATAGAACGTACTGAAGAGGTCACTATAGTCACCAGGCATAAACATTCTTAAGCATCTAATGACGGTTATGGAAACCAAGCTTTGAAACGTTTCTATCACCAGCATCATTTGAAGAATCAGAAGAAGCCCTGTTTTGTCAATTGCTCGTTGTGTTAATGGATAATATCTGCTGGTAGAAAGTGAGTATAATCTATCTGGACCAAAGTGTCCAGGTCACAGCACGTGATGCGGTTTACCTAGATTAATCTGAAAAACACTGATATCCAGACAACAACAGGTGATGCGGTTTACCTAGATTAATCTGAAAAACACTGATATCCAGACAACAACAGGTGATGTGGTTTACCTAGATTAATCTGAAAAACACTGGTATCCAGGTCACAGCACGTGATGCGGTTTACCTAGATTAATCTGAAAAACACTGGTATCCAGGTCACAGCACGTGATGCGGTTTACCTAGATTAATCTGAAAAACACTGGTATCCAGGCAACAACAGGTGATGTGGTTTACCTAGATTAATCTGAAAAACACTGATATCCAGACAACAACAGGTGATGTGGTTTACCTAGATTAATCTGAAAAACACTGGTATCCAGGTCACAGCACGTGATGCGGTTTACCTAGATTAATCTGAAAAACACTGGTATCCAGGTCACAACACGTGATGCGGTTTACCTAGATTAATCTGAAAAACACTGATATCCAGACAACAACAGGTGATGTGGTTCACCTAGATTAATCTGAAAAACACTGATATCCAGACAACAACAGGTGATGTGGTTTACCTAGATTAATCTGAAAAACACTGGTATCCAGGTCACAACACGTGATGCGGTTTACCTAGATTAATCTGAAAAACACTGATATCCAGACAACAACAGGTGATGTGGTTTACCTAGATTAATCTGAAAAACACTGGTATCCAGACAACAACAGGTGATGTGGTTTACCTAGATTAATCTGAAAAACACTGGTATCCAGACAACAACAGGTGATGTGGTTTACCTAGATTAATCTGAAAAACACTGGTATCCAGGTCACAACACGTGATGCGGTTTACCTAGATTAATCTGAAAAACACTGGTATCCAGGCAACAACAGGTGATGTGGTTTACCTAGATTAATCTGAAAAACACTGATATCCAGACAACAACAGGTGATGTGGTTTACCTAGATTAATCTGAAAAACACTGATATCCAGACAACAACAGGTGATGTGGTTTACCTAGATTAATCTGAAAAAAACACTGGTATCCAGGCAACAACAGGTGATGTGGTTTACCTAGATTAATCTGAAAAACATTGGTATCCAGGCAACAACAGGTGATGTGGTTTACCTAGATTAATCTGAAAAAAACACTGGTATCCAAGCAACAACAGGTGATGTGGTTTACCTAGATTAATCTGGAAAAACACTGTATAGTATTACATTCACAGTCTTACAAGATAGATATAACAGTAGTACCAAGTATGAAAAGAGATGCTTAAATGTTTAGAACAGCGTAAACGTGAATGAGAAAATTTTAGAGATGTTGTTAAGGAAAGTATATCGTGAATGTAACGACGTGTGAATTTAAGTGAAGGATTGTTTGTTTGTTTTTGAATTTCGCACAAAGCTATTCGAGGGCTATCTGCGCTAGTCGTCCCTAATTTAGCAGTGTAAGACCAGAGGGAAAGCAGCTAGTCATCACCACCCACCGCCAATTCTTGGACTACTCTTTTACCAACGAATATTGGGACTGGCCGTCACATTGTAACGCCCCCACGGCTGAAAGGGCGAGCATGTTTGGCGCGACCGGGATGCGAACCCGCGACCCGCAGATTACGAGTCGCACGCCTTAACACGCTTGGCCATGCCGGGCCTTTAAGTGAAGGAAGATTGCATCTACTGACGACCGCAAGAAGTAGATGCAATAGACGTGTGAAGCCAATAAATGGAATCGGGAATTTTATTAACAAACAACAATTAGAAAACATTGAGATAAGTGGAATAACATCCCACATTCTCTAGTCAGGGTCGTCGGATATCACCTTTCGACCGTCCAACGTTATGTTTCTGTTTCATTTGCAGGACACAAATAAAGAAGCAAAATGGGATCCTCATAAGTGTTAGGTATTTGTGAGTGCCTTTAATGTGCAATAAAATTCTATTAGGACTCAAATTTGGACGAATGGGCGAGAATTTTGGGAGTGTTATGAAGGTCATTTTCATTCAGCCATCAGATTGACCTATGTGTGTCTGGACTCAATTTAAGCATGTGAAAAAGTCACCTTTCACTGGGTGGGCCTAAATATGAAAGAGTAAAGTGTAGGTTGTTTTCTTTATATCGGGTGTGAAGCGTCTTCTTGTTTAATCGTGGATGCCAAAAGATATTTGGTAAACATGTCCCAACAGTCACTGAGCACATTCTGACTACCAGACCAGTAGCACGATAACGAAGCGCACGTGGCTTTCAGAGTACCATTTCCAAAGTTTTGGATTGGATCCACCTATAAACGGCTCCAATATAGACCATACTGGAAGCATCCGGAGTAGTTTTTGTTTGTTTGTTCGTTTTTGAATTTCGCGCAAACCTACTTAGAGCTATCTGCGCTATCCGTTCATAATTTAGCAGTGTAAGAATAGAGGGAAGGCAGCTAGTCATCACCATCCACCGCCAACTCTTGAGCTACTCTTTTACCAACGAATAGCGGGGTTGATCGTAACATTATATTGCCCCCACGGCTCAAAGGTGAACATGTTTGGTGTGACGGGGATTCCAACCTGCAACCCTCAGATTTACACTGTCTTATGTTTTTCACTGCAACCAGTTTTGTTCTGTAATTATATGTTCGCTTATGTTTTTTTGTAGCATAATGTACAAAGTCCTTAGTTTAGAAAAAAAAATTAGTGTACGTATTGTTTTCATAAAAGCAAAATACAATATTTTGGTAAATGTTTAATCTCTATTTCTCATCTAGAAGACAACTAATACAGATATTATAATATTAATAAATCACTAGATAGTTTTGTAAAAAACAAAACATACGTGTTCCTGCTATTCAAATAAATAAAATGTTTCGTTAATGCAAATATTTTAGTTAACACACAAATACTACTGTAGGTAAGAAAACTAAACATATTTAAACCAGCGTTTGTTGCATACTTCGTAAGCCAAAGAACACAGGTTTTCACATAGTTGATTGTGTATTGACGAAGAAATAACCTTTGATTATATATACATACATTTGCCAAAAACAAAGTAATAATGAGATAACTACGAATGGTCTTTTCCAATTTGTGAATGTTTCAGTAAGCGCAAACAAATTAGTAGTATCCTAAAGTCTTGCATTTTTTAGTTTGATTGCCTGATACTGTGCGTAAAACCCTAAAAGTATTAACTGACATAAAATTAGGTAAAAAAAAACAAATACTGAAATATATAATTTGTGTTTGGCAGGTTCTACAGAATGTTTGGTTTTGAATTTCGCGTAAAGCTACACGAGGGCTATCCGCACTAGCCGTCCCTAATTTTGTAGTGTAAGACTAGAGGGAAGGCAGCTAATCATCACCACCCAACGCCAATTATTGGGCTACGCTTTTACTAACGAATAGTGAGATTAACCGTCACTTATAACACTCCCACGGCTGAAAGGGCGAGCATGTTTGGTGTGACGGGGATTCAAACCCGCGACCCTCAGCTTACAAGTATGATAAAGGAAAATTCCAAAGTTATTCATTGGTAAAAGAGTAGCCTAGAAGTTGATGCTGGTAGATGGCTTTCCTCTAGATTTAACTTCAAAATTGGGAAAAGTCTAGCTTGGTTAGGCCTCAAGTCGCTCAATACATTCAGAAACAAACACTTTATAGAATTTGTAAATAAATGTATAGTTGAAAATACAAAAACGTAGTATACAGTCAAAAGAAAAGTACTTGTTTATTGGTTGAAAGCTTTAAACCAGTTACCGTTTTTAGAGTACTGAGTTTTCGTTTAATTTTAAATTAGTGAAAAACTGGTTTGCTTGTGTTGAACCGAACGAATGGTGGATATTACTGGAAAGATTAATGGTACTGATAGACAGATGACATTTAATAAGGAGAAGTTAATGGTAATGATATGTAGGTAACGTCTAAGGAGAGGTTATTTCTACTACTAGGCGGATAGTGTTACATAAGGAGAGATAAATGATACTGCTGGATGGATAATGTTAAAAGTACGAAAAGGTTACTGGTACTGCTAAACAGATAATGTTAATTCCACTGCTAGACAGATAGTTCAATAAGGAATGGTTAATTGAATTGGTAGGTGGATAATCTGGAATACAAATAAGGACATAATAATGTCACTGCTGAACATATATTGTTAAACTGTATATATTACTCATGTGAGATGCATGTCCTCATAATTGGCACGATACAGAGACACGTGGTTAAAAATAGATGAATCAGGACTTGTATTTAGTTTTACAATTGTATAAACTTTGCTTAATAATTCACAAGAGTAAATAAATAGCATTGATGTCAGATATTCTTGAAATCCTATGTAAACATAGGTTTGCCGTGGTGAGTAAAAGACAGTCCATAACACCATAGACGTAATCCTCACTACACAGGATGTTGCATAAGTTTGGAATCATAAGAAAAATAATAAAACATGGCAGTACATATTCCTATATTCACAGAAAGTGCTCAGTGTGTCCACCATTGTCCCTGATACACAAATCCAGATTAGATACCCAATCAGCAAACTCACAGTGAATGACGTCAGAAGTAACGGTGTTACATACGTCAATAATGCACTGCCTCAAATGTTCAGTAATTTCCATATTCCCTGTGTAGACCGTCACCTTCAAGTGACCACAAAATTAAAAATTCAGTAGTATGAGATCCTAGCTTCTCGCTGGCTATTCCACGGGCCCTCGACGTCCTATCCAATGACCAGGGAATTGTTGGTGCAGGAACTCTTTTACATGGATGCTATAATGTGCAGGAGCACCGTCTTGCTGGAACCATATTGGAAAATCTCCATCCTCGTTTAATACACTGAGAAATGCTTCCTCATTGAGCATACATAAGTAGGCGTTTCCAGTGACATTTTACATCAGAGAGGAATGAGCCTATGATGCGGTCACACCACGTGCTACACGATACCAATCACAAGAGTTCCTTGTTCTTTGGAAGGAGTATATCAGTGAAGGTTGTTTTGAGACCAATAGAGGGTGTTCTGTCGAGTTAACTTGCCGTTTCCGTTAAAAAAAAGGCCTTATCACTAAATACATTAGTGGGCGGAAAAGCGGCATTTTTAGTATATTGTGTAGCACATTTACAAAATTCCACCCATTGGTCGGGACCGTCTTTGCTTAATTTCTGAAGGATCTGAAGATTGTACAGATGTCATTTGGAGCCTCAAAAATGCAGTGGATGATGGTTTTCAACAGTCCTATCACAGAGAATATTCATCTAAACTTTGCACCAAGTTTGATAACACAACACTTGTAATATGGTATGGTTACCGCAGTCCCAACGGAGGATGCAGTTGGTATAATTTGAATTTGATAATTGACAATATTTGACAAAAAACGTTTAATCACACTTGTTACTGGTGCAACTGTAGAGATAAAGTTGAAGTAAGTGGGTGGTTGATAGTACTACACAATTAGTAAATCGAATACGAAGTAATTCGTTCTTGCTGCATCACTTCCAAGATATTGTATCACGTGAAATATAATACATTTGTTAAAACCAATTTGAAGCCTGAAAGTCAGATGGATCACTTTAATAAACAAAAGCCATCTTCCTCTTGCAGAATTTCATTAAATATGTAAAACAGTGAAACCTGTAAGTTAAAGATGTGGTCCATTATGTCATTTAACTTGGCTTGCTTATCTATTTTTAAACCCTTCAAAGAGCTCGCTTTGTTTAATGTGTATTATATACATATATATATACACGTTAGTTCAAAACGTACATGACATAGTTAGAGATGTGATATAGATATCGATTGAATACGTTATAGTAATTAAGACTAGTTTGTAGCCTCACTACATCACTACAATTCATATCACCACTTCGATTATACTCCACCTGACGAGTGATTTATCGTTGTGAAAGACTTTGTCTTAAAGAGGTCATAGCCAAAACAAAACAGTCCTCCCTGATGACTTTCATAATTTACCCATTTACTCTACGAGAATGACAGTTTACCAGCTACTGTCTAAACAATTCGATTATATAAAATCCATAGTCGCTGCATTTGGTGAGTTGTCCAGTACTTTTTCTTGTATGGGATAACATGAAAACCAGTCTCATTCCACATTTGCTGGTGATAAGCGACGTTTTAACGGATATATTTTGGAAACAACTTGTGCAGGCACGACTTGTGTCACTGCTATGGACAGAGATATTTTTTGGTTTACATTCCGTAACGTTGTCTACAACACATAGACAGCTTTTACCACTGAGTTGTACAAAAAAGCGCCTTTTGTTCACCACAGTTGAAATACTACCTATTGCAGGTCTCTTTGTGGAAAGTTCTGGTGCCCCATTATGATCCATATTCCTCTGTTTTCCAATGTCATTGACTACAATAGCAATCCCAACTTTGAAATTATAAACCACCAATCTGAGCTCATCTTTATTTTCTGAGTCTATAAATATTTTACGTCCAAAGGACGTAAAATGCATATTACATACCTTAAAAATACACCAAATTTTGGGAGCATCGAAATATTTCAAAATAGTTTTAATGTAATACACTCAACTCTCTGTAGTTGAAAGCACTTAAAACTGAAAACATTAATCACTAACTGGGTGTGGCATCGAACACCATTTGTACCTTGTTACTAGGAATGTAACTAACTTTGAATAGCTTTTCATTACAAATGATACGCATATAATTGGGGTATATACTATGGTTAAATAGATATTAACATCATGAGTAGGGAACACACCCAAATTATGACAAAATTATATCCAAAGAAAAACCAAATGGAGGATATGCCTGCAGAATAGTAGTGGTTTCTTATATCCAAAGAAAAACCAAATGGAGGATATGCCTGCAGAATAGTAGTGGTTATTTATATCCAAAGACAAACCAAATGGAGGATATGTCTGCAGAATAGTAGTAGTTATTTATATCCAAAGAAAAACCAAATGGAGGATATGCCTGCAGAATAGTAGTGGTTACTCATATCCAAAGAAAAACCAAATGGAGGATATGCCTGCAAAATAGTAGTCGTTATTTTTATCCAAAGAAAAACTTTGCTGTAAGCGTTTATCAGTTTCTGTTCTTATTAATGCGAGGAACAACAAATAATACAAAGTGTAGATTTGTTCAACACGTTAGTAAAAGTCAGTATTAACAATGGGAAAGTTCTACAGAACAATAACGTCACACTTTTTTCACGGTTTTAATTTCGTTTTGTCTCTAGAAGATTAAATGAATGATTTCTATATTATTCACAAGCACAACTTGAGTAACACGATCCTTAATACGACTTCCATAGCGTTTGTTCTGGACTCAACATCTGTTTGTTATCAACATTTAGCTTCTCATTCTACCGTTCCAAGATCGTTTAATGTAAAGCGGCAGAGCATCATCTATACATCATGAACATCCAGAACATCATCTATACATCATGAACATCCAGAACATCATCTATACATCATGAACATCCAGAGCATCATCTATACATCATGAACATCCAGAACATCATCTATACATCATGAACATCCAGAATATCATCTATACATCATGAACATCCAGAACATCATCTATACATCATGAACATCCAGAACATCATCTATACATCATGAACATCCAGTGCATCATCTATACATCATGAACATCCAGAACATCATCTATACATCATGAACATCCAGAACATCATCTATACATCATGAACATCCAGAACATCATCTATACATCATGAACATCCAGAGCATCATCTATACATCATGAACATCCAGTGCATCATCTATACATCATGAACATCCAAAGCATCATCTATACATCATGAACATCCAGAACATCATCTATACATCATGAACATCCAGAACATCATCTATACATCATGAACATCCAGAACATCTGGTATCAGTCAATGTTCTTAATAGTCCGTTCTTGAAGTACAATATGTACCAAATAAAGGCTCCAGAAAAGTCAAAGGTAAAGTCTGTCTTGACTTAATAAAGACAGACTTAACCCAGACTTAACAAACAAAGGTAAGGTCAGTCTCGACTGAAAAAAGACAGACTTAAAAAACAAAGGTAAGGTCTGTCTTGACTTAATAAAGACAGACTTAACCCAGACTTAACAAACAAAGGTAAGGTCAGTCTCGACTGAATAAAGACAGACTTAACCCAGACTTAACAAACAAAGGTAAGGTCAGTCTCGACTGAATAAAGACAGGCTTAACCCAGACTTAACAAACAAAGGTAAAGTCAATCTTGACTTAATAAAGACAGACTTAACCCAGACTTAACAAACAAAGGTAAGGTCAGTCTCGACTGAATAAAGACAGACTTAACAAACAAAGGTAAGGTCTGTCTTGACTTAATAAAGACAGACTTAACCCAGACTTAACAAATAAAGGTAAGGTCAGTCTCGACTGAATAAAGACAGACTTAACCCAGACTTAACAAACAAAGGTAAGGTCAGTCTCGACTGAATAAAGACAGACTTAACAAACAAAGGTAAGGTCTGTCTTGACTTAATAAAGACAGACTTAACCCAGACTTAACAAACAAAGGTAAGGTCAGTCTCGACTGAATAAATACAGACTTAACCCAAACCTAACAAACAAAGGTAAGTTCAGTCTTGATTTAATAAAGACAAACTTATCCCAGACTTAACAAACAAAGATAAGGTCAGTCTCGACTGAATAAAGACAGACTTAACCCAGACTGGTTAAAGGCTAGCAAGAGTTGGCGTTGGGTGGTGATGATTAGGTGCCTTCCCCCTATTCTTACACTACAAAACTAGGGACGGCTAGAACAGATAGCCCTCGTGTACCTTTACGCGAAATTCAAAACCAAACATTCTGTAGAACCTGCCAAACACAAATTATATATTTCAGTATTTGTTTGTTTTTTTTACCTAATTTTATGTCAGTTAATACTTTTAGGGTTTTACGCACAGTATCAGGGAATCAAACTAAAAATTCAAGACTTTAGGATACTTTGTTTGTTTAGAATACGAGTCGAACGTCTCTATTTTCGCCAGTGTTATTGCTTCTGGATAATGTGTTGCATAGTGGACTACTGTCAGTACATGCTGGTTGCACTTGTCAGACATGGGTACTAGTAGCATGATTAAGTCCACAACCATACTGATGAACTGCTCTTCTATGACAGAAATCTCCATTAATGATAACTTGGTTTCCTTTCCTCTAAGTCTTGTCCTTTGGCAGACGCATGACTTTCAGAATCTGCACACATCTCCAATGACTCCGAGTCAATAGAAGTTACAGATGACTGTATGCCATTTTTTTGTTCCTAGATGTTCTTTCACAATTTATTCACGAGCTAACTTCGTCCATGAGTCCAGTATTCTGTTGGTACTACGATTTCTTTAACTTCCCCTGTAGAACTACCTTGATAGGTGTGGCACAGCGCTCCCATTTGTTCCTTTGTTCAATAAATATCTTTCCTCTTTGCCTTGTCTTGACTTTCTTCTGGGCACTGTCCCAAAGTTTCTGCAGTAAAAGGGTCTTTCTTCTTCGCTACCATCAGGTTTTCAAACTTAACTTCGGGATGTCGCCGTTTGGTACTTGCAGGGACTTCGTATATCGTTTGGTTTTCTTGTTTGGAGCTCTGGCGGTGATAACAGATGCTCCATCAATCTTCTTTCTGTCTATTTTTTACAGCTTTTTACTACTTGGTATGTTTCCTGTCACGAAGATGTGTTTTGGTTCCTTGTTATATATGACCTATGACCTAAAGGTCTCCTATATGATATGGAGAATCCAATTGACCCATCAATTATCACACACAAGCATACATTGCCTGTTATCATATCCTGGATATGACCTGTTCTCATTGCTGCACTACTTGTAGAACCTTCACTTACTTGTCTCAAACATATTCTACATACATTGATATATTATGTTTTGTTGGCACGTCTTTATTTGAACACATGCTCCCATCACTATTGGCACTGTTGATCTGTTTGCTAACTTCAGCTGACCATAATCCTGCACTGATCAATTAGCTTTCTCGTATTGAATCTGACGAGTTGTCTTGATTTTCTTTCTTCTGGCAGTAACCTCCAGTCACTCTTCTTGTTTCTAACCAACACTGTCTTTGTAAATAACTAAGGATACTTTATGCTGAGGTTTCTGCTGTTGTTTTCCTGTAATTGACCTGCACTCCTTTGAGATTTGTCTCATTTTATAACAAACATAGCATTTCCTCTTTATATTAAACTCATGTCACCTTAGCATTTCCTCTTTCTATTAAACTCATGCCACCGTAACATTTCCTCTTTCTATTAAACTCATGCCACCGTAACATTTCCTCTTTCTATTAAACTCATGCCACCGTAACATTTCCCCTTTCTATTAAACTCATGCCACCTTAGTATTTCCTCTTTCTATCAAACTCATGCCACCTTAGTATTTCCTCTTTCTATCAAACTCATGTAACCTTAGTATTTCCTCTTTCTATTAAACTCATGCCACCGTAACATTTCCCCTTTCTATTAAACTCATGCCACCTTAGTATTTCCTCTTTCTATCAAACTCATGCCACATTAGTATTTCCTCTTTCTATCAAACTCATGTAACCTTAGTATTTCCTCTTTCTATTAAACTCATGCCACCGTAACATTTCCCCTTTCTATTAAACTCATGTCACCTTAGTATTTCCTCTTTCTATCAAACTCATGCCACCTTAGTATTTCCTCTTTCTATTAAACTCATGTCACCTTAGCACTTCCTCTTTCTTCCTCATTTCTATTAAACTCATGTCACCTTAGTCCTCTTTCTTTCATGTCACCTAGTATTTTCTATCAAACTCATGCCACCGTAACATTTCCTCTTTCTACTAAACTCATGTCACCTTAGTATTTCCTCTTTCTATCAAACTCATGCCACCTTAGCATTTCCTCTTTCTACTAAACTCATGTCACCTTAGTATTTCCTCTTTCTATTAAACTCATGTCACCTTAGTATTTTTCTTTCTAAACTCTTTCTATCAAACTCATGCCACCGTAACATTTCCTCTTTCTACTAAACTCATGTCACCTTAGTATTTCCTCTTTCTATTAAACTCATGTCACCTTAGTATTTCCTCTTTCTATCAAACTCATGCCACCGTAACATTTCCTCTTTCTATTAAACTCATGTCACCTTAGTATTTCCTCTTTCTATCAAACTCATGCCCCCGTAACATTTCTCCTTTCTATCAAACTCATGCCACCTTAGCATTTCCTCTTTCTACTAAACTCATGTCACCTTAGTATTTCCTCTTTCTATTAAACTCATGTCACCTTAGTATTTCCTCTTTCTATCAAACTCATGCCACCGTAACATTTCCTCTTTCTACTAAACTCATGTCACCTTAGTATTTCCTCTTTCTATTAAACTCATGTCACCTTAGTATTTCCTCTTTCTATCAAACTCATGCCACCGTAACATTTCCTCTTTCTATTAAACTCATGTCACCTTAGTATTTCCTCTTTCTATGAAACTCATGCCACCGTAACATTTCCTCTTTCTATTAAACTCATGTCACCGTAACATTTCTCCTTTCTATTAAACTCATGCCACCGTAACATTTCCTCTTTCTATTAAACTCATGTCACCTTAGTATTTCCTCTTTCTATTAAACTCATGCCACCGTAACATTTCCTCTTTCTATTAAACTCATGCCACATTAGTGTTTTCCTCTTTCTATCAAACTCATGTCACCTTAGCACTTCCTCTTTCTATTAAACTCATGTCACCTTAGTATTTCCTCTTTCTATTAAACTCATGTCACCTTAGTATTTCCTCTTTCTATCAAACTCATGCCACCGTAACATTTCCTCTTTCTATTAAACTCATGCCACCGTAACATTTCCTCTTTCTATTAAACTCATGCCACCTTAGTATTTCCTCTTTCTATTAAACTCATGTCACCTTAGTATTTCCTCTTTCTATTAAACTCATGCCACCGTAGCATTTCCTCTTTCTATTAAACTCATGCCACCTTAGTATTTCCTCTTTCTATCAAACTCATGTCACCTTAGTATTTCCTTTTTCTATCAAACTCATGTCACCTTAGTATTTCCTCTTTCTATTAAACTCATGCCACCTTAGTATTTCCTCTTTCTATCAAACTCATGTCACCTTAGTATTTCCTCTTTCTATTAAACTCATGTCACCTTAGCATTTCCTCTTTCTATTAAACTCATGTCACCTTAGTATTTCCTCTTTCTATTAAACTCATGCCACCTTAGTATTTCCTCTTTCTATCAAACTCATGTCACCTTAGCATTTCCTCTTTCTATTAAACTCATGCCACCGTAACATTTCCTCTTTCTATTAAACTCATGCCACCGTAACATTTCCTCTTTCTATTAAACTCATGCCACCGTAACATTTCCCCTTTCTATTAAACTCATGCCACCTTAGTATTTCCTCTTTCTATCAAACTCATGCCACCTTAGTATTTCCTCTTTCTATCAAACTCATGTCACCTTAGTATTTCCTCTTTCTATTAAACTCATGCCACCGTAACATTTCCTCTTTCTATCAAACTCATGCCACCGTAACATTTCCCCTTTCTATTAAACTCATGCCACCGTAACATTTCCTCTTTCTATTAAACTCATGTCACCTTAGTATTTCCTCTTTCTATTAAACTCATGCCACCGTAACATTTCCTCTTTCTATTAAACTCATGTCACCTTAGCATTTCCTCTTTCTATTAAACTCATGTCACCTTAGTATTTCCTCTTTCTATTAAACTCATGCCACCGTAACATTTCCTCTTTCTATTAAACTCATGCCACCTTAGTATTTCCTCTTTCTATCAAACTCATGTCACCTTAGTATTTCCTTTTCTATCAAACTCATGTCACCTTAGTATTTCCTCTTTCTATTAAACTCATGCCACCTTAGTATTTCCTCTTTCTATCAAACTCATGTCACCTTAGTATTTCCTCTTTCTATTAAACTCATGTCACCTTAGTATTTCCTCTTTCTATTAAACTCATGTCACCTTAGCATTTCCTCTTTCTATTAAACTCATGCCACCTTAGTATTTCCTCTTTCTATCAAACTCATGTCACCTTAGCATTTCCTCTTTCTATTAAACTCATGCCACCGTAACATTTCCTCTTTCTATTAAACTCATGCCACCGTAACATTTCCTCTTTCTATTAAACTCATGCCACCGTAACATTTCTCCTTTCTATTAAACTCATGCCACCTTAGTATTTCCTCTTTCTATCAAACTCATGCCACCTTAGTATTTCCTCTTTCTATCAAACTCATGTAACCTTAGTATTTCCTCTTTCTATTAAACTCATGCCACCGTAACATTTCCCCTTTCTATTAAACTCATGCCACCTTAGTATTTCCTCTTTCTATCAAACTCATGCCACCTTAGTATTTCCTCTTTCTATCAAACTCATGTAACCTTAGTATTTCCTCTTTCTATTAAACTCATGCCACCGTAACATTTCCCCTTTCTATTAAACTCATGTCACCTTAGTATTTCCTCTTTCTATCAAACTCATGCCACCTTAGTATTTCCTCTTTCTATTAAACTCATGTCACCTTAGCATTTCCTCTTTCTATTAAACTCATGTCACCTTAGTATTTCCTCTTTCTATCAAACTCATGCCACCGTAGTATTTCCTCTTTCTATCAAACTCATGCCACCTTAGTCTTCTTTCCTCTTTCTACTAAACTCATGTCACCTTAGTATTTCCTCTTTCTATTAAACTCATGTCACCTTAGTATTTCCTCTTTCTATCAAACTCATGCCACCGTAACATTTCCTCTTTCTACTAAACTCATGTCACCTTAGTATTTCCTCTTTCTATCAAACTCATGTCACCTTAGTATTTCCTCTTTCTATTAAACTCATGCCACCTTAGTATTTCCTCTTTCTACTAAACTCATGTCACCTTAGTATTTCCTCTTTCTATTAAACTCATGTCACCTTAGTATTTCCTCTTTCTATCAAACTCATGCCACCGTAACATTTCCTCTTTCTACTAAACTCATGTCACCTTAGTATTTCCTCTTTCTATCAAACTCATGCCACCGTAACATTTCCTCTTTCTACTAAACTCATGTCACCTTAGTATTTCCTCTTTCTATTAAACTCATGTCACCTTAGTATTTCCTCTTTCTATCAAACTCATGCCACCGTAACATTTCCTCTTTCTACTAAACTCATGTCACCTTAGTATTTCCTCTTTCTATTAAACTCATGTCACCTTAGTATTTCCTCTTTCTATCAAACTCATGCCACCGTAACATTTCCTCTTTCTATTAAACTCATGTCACCTTAGTATTTCCTCTTTCTATTAAACTCATGCCACCGTAACATTTCCTCTTTCTATTAAACTCATGTCACCGTAACGTGTTTTCTCCTTTCTATTAAACTCATGCCACCGTAACATTTCCTCTTTCTATTAAACTCATGTCACCTTAGTATTTCCTCTTTCTATTAAACTCATGCCACCGTAACATTTCCTCTTTCTACTAAACTCATGTCACCTTAGTATTTCCTCTTTCTATTAAACTCATGTCACCTTAGTATTTCCTCTTTCTATCAAACTCATGCCACCGTAACATTTCCTCTTTCTACTAAACTCATGTCACCTTAGTATTTCCTCTTTCTATTAAACTCATGTCACCTTAGTATTTCTCCTTTCTATTAAACTCATGTCACCTTAATATTTCCTCTTTCTATCAAACTCATGCCACCTTAGTATTTCCTCTTTCTATTAAACTCATGTCACCTTAGCACTTCCTCTTTCTATTAAACTCATGTCACCTTAGTATTTCCTCTTTCTATCAAACTCATGCCACCGTAACATTTCCTCTTTCTACTAAACTCATGTCACCTTAGTATTTCCTCTTTCTATTAAACTCATGCCACCGTAACATTTCCTCTTTCTATTAAACTCATGCCACCTTTGGTAAACTGTTATTTCTATTCAACCATCACTGGTTTCGAATTTCACTAGATATTCCTATACTTGCCAGTTATGTTACCTCCATGGAATTCTATATACTGTTCTGTCAGTTAGATCATCTTCTCCACATATTTCAGTGTTCTCTCATATAAAAGCAGCGACATGTCGGTTAAACAAGTGTTCATTGACTGTTCTCACACTTGCAGACTGCCAGTTACTCGAAACTGTTTTCCAACCTGTCAATCCATTAGGTGAAATATCTCAGACGTCCCATAAAATGAAATACTGTTTCTCCAGTGTTGGATTTTATTCCTATGGACTTTCGAACTTTTGAAGAAAACCTTTTTCAGTAAGTCCATATTGTTTTCACTTTTATCTTGTCATATTCCATTCGACGTTATGTCTGAATATGCTTGTAGGCTTTTTAACTTGTCATATTCCATGGCATCATTTGACGTTATGTCTGAATATACTTGTAGGCCTTTTAACTTGTCATATTCCATCGGCACCATTTGACGTTAAGCCTGAATATACTTGTAGGCTTTTTAACTTGTCATATTCCATCGGCACCATTTGACATTATGTCTGAATATACTTGTAGGCTTTTTAACTTGTCATATTCCATCGGCATCATTTGACGTTATGTCTGAATATACTTGTAGGCTTTTTAACTTGTCATATTCCATCGGCATCATTTGACGTTATGTCTGAATATACTTGTAGGCTTTTTAACTTGTCATATTCCATCGGCACCATTTGACATTATGTCTGAATATACTTGTAGGCTTTTTAACTTGTCATATTCCATCGGCACCATTTGACATTATGTCTGAATATACTTGTAGGCTTTTTAACTTGTCATATTCCATCGGCATCATTTTACGTTATGCCTGAATATACTTGTAGGCTTTTTAACTTGTCATATTCCATCGGCACCATTTGACGTTAAGCCTGAATATACTTGTAGGCTTTTTAACTTGTCATATTCCATCGGCATCATTTTACGTTATGCCTGAATATACTTGTAGGCTTTTTAACTTGTCATATTCCATCGGCACCATTTGACGTTAAGCCTGAATATACTTGTAGACCATTTCTTGTGAGAAGTGGGCTGAGATAAGCTACTCAGTCTTCTTTCTCTCAGTTCTGAGTTTGGATATCAATACAGAATAGCATCTATGTCATGTTTATATTAATCAAATTAGGAGAGCTTGGGTCAGCTGGGCCTAGCTCTATTGTCGTTAACCATATCTAGTAACTATTCATTACAGCGGTAACCAAAACAACTATATATAGTTACACTTAACACCCAAGATAACTATATCTGACTATTCATTATAGTGATAACCAAAACAACTATATATAGCTACACTTCACACCCAAGATAACTATATCTAGCAACTCTTCATTCGAGTGGTAACCATGACAACTATATATAGTTTCTCATCACTGCTGTTAACCACAACTCCTAGATAAATTATCTCTTCCTTAAATCTGTACAGTTAGTGATAAAATACAATAAAAAATATCTGAACAATACCGCTGTTCGTGGTCATAATCCAAAAGCAGGTGGACCGACAAGTGACTTAAAAGATGTGGTTAGGCCTAACTCGACATAATTACAACAGCGTGATATCAGAGGTCCCCAACCTCAGTGTCACAGCGGCATGTCTGCGAACGTTCAACACCTGAAACGAGTTTTAGATACCCGTAGTATGCAGAGTAAAAACTGCCCAGTGTATGGCTTTGTGCTCAACTTCATGCAAAGGAACCAGTGACATAATATTTCAGTAATTATTGGGAAGATATAAAGTTATGCGGAGAGATTAAATACTCAGAGAATTTTTATCCAGATTATCTAAATAGTGAAATAATAAAACGGAGTATGCGTTTCTATCGTTCAACATATATTACATGTGCCTCAGAACTGGATTGATTTAGATATGAGATGAATGTTTTTTATAATGATCTAGAACTGAAACCGAGATAATTTTTAAAGAGTCGGTTCCATCGCGTAGGTTAGTCACTGGAATCAAGGATCGGTTATGAAACCACGGGTACAAGTGATTCATGAATTAAAAGTAAAACCTATGGCTCTGTCGAGTTTATTGCACGTGTAAGTTAATTTCACATGCGTTACCTGTGAATTAAAAGGAAATATGGTGTCGCGTGTCTGTATAGACGTCGGTTATAATGGCCTATAATTATTGGCGGGATCCTGCTCTAGGTTCGAGCTCTACACAGTCTACTCACTTGTTTTTCAGCGATAATTTTCTTGCCACCCTCTATCCTCACACCTGGTTTATAAGGTGAAGATCCCGGATTTTAAATGAACATATAAGCCGATAAATGAAAGTGAACTTCACCTTGAATTTTCAAAAATTGTTTTCTCAAGGAGTCACCTACTCTGTTTATAGCTATTATCTATAATATAGCGAATATTTTATATTTGTAAAACAAATGTTGAAGGGTGTCAGTAAGAACTACTTCTTCAACCAAGGCCAGGTTGTTAAGGCGCTTGATTCGTAATTCGGGGACTCGGGTTCGAATCCCCGTCATACCAAACAAGCTCGCCCTTTCAGCCGTGGGTGCATAATAATGTTACAGTCAATCTAATTATTCGTTGTTAAAAGAGTAGCCCAAAGGTTGACGGTGGGTGGTGATAACTAGCTGCTTTCTCTCTCGCCATACACTGCTAAATTAGCGACGGCTAGCGCAGATAGCTCTCCAGTAGCTTTGCGCTGAAATTCAAAACAAACAAATCCAGTGAGGACTACTTCTTCAACCAGAACCAGGTAGTTAAGGCACTCGACTCGTAGTCCGAGGGTCGCGGGTTCGAATCCCCGTCACATCAAACAAGCTCGCCCTTTCAGCCGTGGGAGCGTTATAATGTTACGGTCAATCTCACTATTCGTTGGTAAAAGAGTAGCCCAAGAGTTCACTGTAGGTTGAGATGACTAGCTGCCTTCCCTCTAGTCTTACACCGCTATATTAGGGACGGCTAGCGCAGATAGCTCTCGTGTAGCTTTGTGCGAAATTCAGAAAACATACAAACAAAAACTTCTTTATCTCTTAAGTTAACTCAACTGTAGTAAACTGAGAACTAACAAGAAAGAGTAGGTGAAACCCCTGAAAATTATGTACAGATATTGGTTGTTGTCATGACAACGGTTTTTATCTTATCGCCACATTCTTACCATGAGTGTAAGAATACTAATTGTTGTCATAGTAGCCTATAGAATTACCTAAGTGCCACTTACTGTTACAGCGATTAATATGTGAGATACATCAATGTTAACTGTTGTCACTGTTGTCTAAACAATCATGTAAGCACTTTCATCTATTACAACGACTTATATCTGAAGTACGTAACTATTGTCATGGTAGTCTATACTACCACGTAAGCACTATTAACTACGACAAATGTTTGATATTTAGTGGCCACAATAATACAATAAAAACAGCTTTTACAATGACAAAGAATATTATCAAAATAAGTACAATGTTTCCATCATTCTCAAAGGAAACCAATTGTAACGATAAAGAAAGTTATAGAATTTAAATCAACATTCAACATTACTAAAAACCTTGGTACTTGTAAATAATTTTGTAACTTGTAATAATGTGATACTTATAATAGCTAACTGAACTCAAAACGAAAGGAGGCTGTTGTCATAGTAACCCATACATTCACGTAAGTCCTAGTAACCGTGATGATATACCTTTTATATACCTGATCGCCATAACGGTACAGATAGCACACAGCTATTAACTGATATTGGAAAAGACTGTTGTTAAACTATTTTAAAACAACACGGTTTGGAAAAAAGTTTTGCGGTATGAGCTAATTAAACATTTTTATTTCGTCTGAAGTTTGGTTATTTCGGGTTTTGGATTCGCATCCCCATCGCGCCAAAGGTGCTCGCCCTTTCAGCCGTGGGGGTGTTATAAATTTCAGTCAATCCCACTATTCGTTGGTAAAAGAGTAGCCCAAGAGTTGGCGGTGGGTGGTGATGACTAGCTGCCTCCCCTCTAGTCTTACACTGCTAAATTAGGGACGACTAGCGCAGATAGCCCTCGAGTAGCCTTGCGCAAAATTCAAAACAAAAAACAAAAAATATTTCGGGTTTTCAGAGACAAATATTTTATAGTTCTAAACTTGTTCCTAAGTGAGTGACTAATAACATTAAGCACCCCAGTGTCACAGCGGCATGTCTGCGAGGTCACACTGCTAAATCGAGTTTCGATACCCGTGGTGGACAGAGCACAGATAGACCATTTTGTAGTTTTGTGCATCCTTCCATATAATCGATCAATAACAGCAATATGAAAATTAATACCTGAAGAGAAATGTAAATAAAATATACGTGTAATTCTTGTGAAGTTAAAAACGACCTCCAAGTTTCTGTATCTATGACACTTTTATTTTGTAACACGGATTATTTGCAAAATAATTAAAGATAAAATGAAACCGAGACAGCTCCACACGTTTTGCTTTCCAGACATTTCTATGTTATAGTTCGTGTTTTATCGTACCGTATTGCATCACGAGGAAATCTGGCACAAGGTCACATTGGATTCCTGAGCTTATTTGACAAGGAACGCCCTCTATAATTACTTAAAATCATAGCGTCGGTTTCTCGGAATAAAGAAAAATGGTAATTTATAATAGGATACAGATTGAGAAATACAAATAAGATATTTTTAGGAATTTTTCAGTGACTTATATTCTGACTCCCTGAGTCTAAACAAAATTCTTTCCTCTCAAAAAAAGAAGAAAAAAATTGCTGTTGACTCTCCCATGAAGTTCGCTGAGTAGCAGTTTACTCCATAATTAACGTGTATCTAAATATTGTAGAGACATTAAATAGACGGGCCCGGCATGGCCAAGCGTGTTAAAGCGTGCGACTCGTAATCTGAGAGAACGCGGGTTCGCATCCCCGTCGCGCCAAACATGCTCGCCCTTTCAGCCGTGTGAGCGTTATAAAGTGACGGTCAATCCCACTATTCGTTGGTAAAAGAATAGCCCAAAATATGAGAATGGGTGGTGATGACTATTTGCCTTCCGTCTAGTCTTACACTGCTAAATTAGGAACGGCTAGCACAGATAGCCTTTGTGCGAAATTCAAAAACAAGGTAACAAAAAACATTAAATATAAACTTTATTTTTTTACTTTCAAATATGTCTGTATTATGTTACTAAGTTATAACATAGCATTGCGCTCAACGTATTAGAAAATACAGGACAGTTGCAAGTGTAATCCTTATTCGCTTCAATAACAACAACTCTCTATATAACAGTGGTATAACTTAGGAAAGTAAAATAAAACCACCAGTAATTTATTTATCTTCTTCCATTTCCTTTATCTTGTCGTTTTCACTTTCCACACAAAAACCTATGAGAAGTTCACCCCTTCTATGAACACCACCGTTTTTATTAGGACCTTTACAATGATGAATTTCCATCCAAATGACAATACAAGCCGAGATATTTCTGTTTCTGGTGAGACGCGACTTGGTAATTAGCAGGATAGGCGTAAGAATCCAGAAATGTATGGGGAGCGAAACGTGCTCTGCAGTTGGGTGTGTGTGGATGCATTGTAAATGTAACCGTCACGTTTCACTATTCGATTATATAAGAGTGGCTTGAATTGGCCTCAGATGCTAGAGACTAGTGTCTTTCCTCTGGTATATCTCAACTCGGTATTGTTTTTTGTTTGTTTGTTTGTTTTGAATTTCTCACAAAGCTACTCGAGGGCTATCTGTGCTAGCCGTCCCTCATTTAGCAGTGTAAGCCTAGAGGGAAGGCAGCTAGTCATCACCACCCACCGCCAACTCTTGGGCTACTTTTTTACCACGAATAGTGGGATTGACCGTCACGTTATAACCCCCCCAACGACTGAAAGGGCGAGCATGTTTGGTGCGACCGGGATTCGAACCCGCGACCCTCACATTACGAATCGCACGCCTTAACACGCTTAGCCATGCCGGGCCTTTAGAGAAAATAAATTTCTATGTTCATTTATGTTTGTTGTTTGTTTTTTTTAATTTCGCGCAAAGCTACACGAGGGCTGTCTGCGCTAGCCGTCCCTAATTTAGCAGAGTATGGCTAGAGGGAAAGTAGCTAGTCATCACCACCTATCCCTATATCTTGGGCTACTCTTTTACCAACGAATAGTAAGTTGGATTTACCGTCACTTTATAATACCCCCACGACTGAAAGGGCTAGAGTGTTAAATGCGACAGAGATTCGAACCCGTGACCCTCAGATTACGAGTCGAACGCTTCAACCCACCTGGTCGTGCCGGGCCTCAATGTTTATTTAACATCAGAAAAATGTCAAATTGAAACATATTTCCACCACCTGTACCATCTAACGAACATGTTATAAAAAATCTTTATATCAGCTATCCTAACTGGTACAGGTCATATAAAATAGAAGTTTCTGTCAGTTACCCTGAAGTTTACACGAAACAAGAACAAATTATACACCCTTCAACCTCTTACTAGGCTTTTAGAAATCATTAAAATATTTGAAAAGTGATTTTATTTTACCAACTATCTTACTAAAATTTTGGAAGTCATTGAAACCTTTGAAAAGTAATTTCATTTTTAGCAACTATCTACAATGTTTAAAATAACTAACGTGTCATCCACTACTTGTGTTTCATGACTGGATTTCTCAAGTTGTTACTATATAATAGCATTACTTTAATTTTCATTTATCTGTATTCCTTCACCAAACCTTTCCAAAACTCTTTGGGCAAGTATACACGTTGTTCGATATGCAATTGGAGACAAAACTCCTGAAGTTTCTTATAATTTTACGAGATGTTGTTACAATTGGGAGTTATTAAAGTTAATGAATTACTCTAACGGTTTCCAATGTTTGTATGCCGCGCATTTCTAACGCATGCAGTTTGTTAGAAAAAAAACACCATCAATAATCTAAGCGATCAAAATAAATAATTTAGAAGTGAGTGCACAAAACGCGGCCTTTGAATGTTAGCAACAGTGGAATGCACAGGTAACAATGATACACAAACGTTGTGCTGGCTGTAGAGAAATACGTTGGTAACAGCAATTTGCGAACGTTGAGCGACAACTATGGGAAGAAATTGACGATTTATTGAGGTTACCTTCTAGATTTCAGAAGTGAGGTTAATTTTTAAAATGTGTTTTAAAGGTCTTTGCTTATCCCGAGGGTACGGATACCACACTTTGGTTACTACTAAACTATTAATGGAGAAAGCTCTTTAATTTTCGAGATATCCCTACCCACAGTAAAAAAAAACACAACCATTTATATAACAACTTTGATGTCTTCCAGTCATGAAGTGGACGGCTGCATAAAATCTTTATTTGATTCAACTTATTTTTAACGAGTTAACCGGTTTAACAGACGTAACACCATATTTGCCATGGTTAGAAGCTGTAAGAGGGTGGGTGTAATAAACCCTGTTTATAATTTGAATTTCCAACTTGATAAATGTTAATATTTTCCATCTCTGGAACAACAAACAGTATCCTAAGTTATTTAGAATATCGTATGGCTAGGTGGTTTAAGGCACTCGACTTGTAATTTTATGATTGCGGTTTCAAATCTCCATCTCACTTAGCATGCTCGACCTTTCAGCCGTGGGACGTTATAATGTTACGATCAATCCCACTATTCGTTGGTAAAAGAGTAGCCTAAAGGTTGGTGGTGGGTGGTGATGACTAGCTGCCTTCCTTTTAGTCTTACACTGCCAAATTAGGGACGGTTAGCTCAGATAGCCCTCGTATAATTTTGTGCAAAATTCCAAAAACAAACAAACAAAGCATCGAATGACTCGTGAGTGTGTAATAATGAATTTCTTCTTGCTGTCGCTATGTTACGTTCTGAAGTGCAGTGTTCATAGCATGAGCTGTGATACTTCATAAAGGGCAAACAAATCTGACTAGTTAAGTATTCTTAATTATAGTAAGACACTTTCTAGTATCAAAACAAGATCTAACTACTTTCTTTATCCTGAGTTGATAGATTGGTAGGAAGATGAGCATTCTCACTGGAAACTAGTAGAAAATTGTTTGTTTGTTAATATTGCGCAAAGCCATACGGGGGCTATCTACGCTAGCCTTCCATAATTCAGCAGTGTAAAACTAGAGGGATGTTAGCTATTCATTACCACCCGCCGCCAACTCTTGGGTTGCTCATTTACCAACGAATAGTGGGATTGATCGTCACATTTTAACACTCCCACGGCTGAATGGGCGAGCATGTTTGGTAGGACGGGGATTCTAACCCTCGACCCTAAATTACGAATCGAGCGCCTATACCACTTGGTCATGCCAGGCCGTAGAAAATAGTGTATTCTGATATTTGTTTTGTTTTTGTATCTCGGACCTGTGTTAAACATTCAAACACCCCATCTTCCCAAGCTCCCTAACTTTTGAAATGAAATATATATCTAATAACGCTCTTAACGTAACTCTTTCATGACTGTTACCCATTCTGAAAAGGTTGAAACACGTGTGTACAGATAAACGGTGCTACATGTTTCTCTGTCTTTTTTCTCAGTATTTGTGGTTGATGAATTATGCAATCACCGTGATCCATAACTTTAAATTGGCGTTAGAATGAAGAAATTCTCCGGAACACCTCGGTTTCATAATGCACCTGTATAAACTTCCAAAATGACATGGAACACTGATAACATATTCCACAACTGATCTTGTTTGCTCAAAATGGCAGGCCCCCCCCCAGAGGCTCAGCGGTATGTCTGCGGACCTACGACGCTAAAAACTGGGTTTCGATACCAGTGGTGAGCATAACACAGATATCATTGTGCCTATTGTGTAGCTTTGTGTTTAATTCAAAACAACAACCAAATGGCAGTTTATTTCCACCAGGGGTCACGACGATAATAAAAAAAATAAATTACAACACAGCTGCCCTATTTGTATCCATATGAGCATCAAGTTCAGTAGCCTTGTGTAACCAAAACAGTGGAAGAAAGTAAATGTTCTTTATTTTTATGAAGTGGGACGTAGGTGGTAACATATATAAATCTTACGTAAATGGTACCTAGCAAAAAAAACATATATAAATCTTACGTAAAAATTGGTATCTAGTAAAAAGCACAAATACAGGATGGCCCGTAAGTCCCTACCCATCCATATGTTGTTATGTTATATTCAATTACGCACGTATTATAAATTTGTTTCAGAGAAATATGGCCGATATAGAGCGTATTGTGACAAGTACGTGGGTACATGAGCGCAATCAGAATGAGAGACAGCACACAGATACACTGGATACACAAGATATATGGATTGGGTAGGGACTTATGGGCCACCTTGTATATATACAAATATATAAATCTTACGTAAACAAATGGTATCTAGTTAAAACTTCACAAAAGGGAGTGAGGTTATAACCTCCTTCATTTCTCTTCCACCTACGAAGAACACTGTTACATCTAATGGGCAATCGGTGTAAAATATGAAAATATCCGCTCTATCCACATTTATTTACGATCGGGTGTAAACTGTGTAATGTGATGTCGTATTACTCGTGAGGTACAAACAAAACGAACACGGTTCACTGGGAAATTAAAAGTCTCTAAATATAAACTACGTCACAGTAACTGTTTCAAATATGTACCCATAATTCCCAGTAGACATGAAAAACGTGAGAGGACCAGGAATTTATATAAAAAAAGGTGTCATATATATAACGCTAGTTATATGAAGCTTAAGAACTCTGGTCACTCAGCTCTCTTCATGCTCTAAAATATTCAAATAATTGCTCAATTTTGGATTATCTTACAAAGAGAAAAGTCCATGGTTACTTATTATATCAAGGTTTTTTTCTATCACGCCAGATTTTAACATTCACGACGAATGGTTGTTCTGTAAAAGGTCACAGTTTTCATTTAAGTAGTCGCTATGTAGTGAGTGATCTAAGTGTGGTAATGTACATCCTCCATTGTCGTACTTAAATGTGGTATCAACAACTTTGCACATACATTGAGAGATCTAGATGACTATATATTACAGATCTAAATGTGATATTCGCAAGTGTGCACACACAGTGACAGATCTAAGTGTGGGATTTACAAATGTAGTATTTATTAGCACATCGATATGAAATATTCACAACTGTGCATACTCTGATAGCTCTCAATAAGGAATCTGTAAATGTTCAACACGCGTATATAAAGATAAACTACGTCCACTGGGTCTACTATGTAACCTGCAGTGAAGATATTTGAAATTACTACTCGATAATTGTTTGTTTGTTTTGAACTTCGTACAAAGCTACTCGAGGGCTATATGTGCTAGCCGTCCCTAATTTAGCAGTGTAAGACTAGAGAGAAGGCAGCTAGTCATCACCACCCACCGCCAACTCATGAGCTACTTTTTTACCAACGAATAGTGGGATTTTCCGTAACATTATAACGCCCCCACGACTGAAAGGGCGACATGTTTGGTGCGACGCGGATGCGAACCCGCGACCCTCAGATTACGAGTCGAACGCCGTAACCCATCTGGCCATAACGCATGTTGGGCTATCTGTGCTTGAATAGCAAGGCATTTCATGTGAATGTTAAAGTAACAGGGCTTGTATAGCGTGTGTTTTTTTTATAGCAAAGCCACAAAGGGCTATCTGCTCAGCCCACCTAGGAGAATCGAACCCCTGATTTTAGCGCTGTAAATCCAGAGACATACCGCTGTACTAGCAGGGGGCGGCTTGTATAACAAAGTGTTTTGTGTGAATGTTAAAGTAACAGGGTTTGTACAACAAGGTGTCTTGTGTGAATGTTAAAATAACAGGGTTTGTACAGCAAGGTGTTTTGTGTGAATGTTAAAATAACAGGGTTTGTACAGCAAGGTGTTTTGTGTGAATGTTAAAGTAACAGGCTTTGTACAGCAAGGTGTCTTGTGTGAATGTTAAAGTAACAGGGCTTGTATAGCAAGGTGTCTTGTGTGAATGTTAAAGTAACAGGGTTTGTACAGCAAGGTGTCTTGTGTGAATGTTAAAGTAACAGAGCTTGTATAGCAAGGTGTCTTGTGTGAATGTTAAACTAACAGGGCTTGTATAGCAAGGTGTCTTGTGTGAATGTTAAAGTAACAGGGCTTGTATAGCAAGGTGTCTTGTGTGAATGTTAAAGTAACAGGGCTTGTATACCAAGGTGTCTTGTGTGAATGTTAAAGTAACAGGGTTTGTCTAGCAAGGTGTTTTGTGTGAATGTTAAAGTAACAGGGTTTGTATAGCAAGATGTCTTGTGTGAATGTTAAAGTAACAGGGTTTGTACAGCAAGGTGTTTTGTGTGAACGTTAAAGTAACAGGGTTTGTATAGCAAGGTGTCTTGTGTGAATGTTAAAGTAACAGGGTTTGTCCAGCAAGGTGTTTTGTGTGAATGTTAAAGTAACAGGGTTTGTATAGCAAGGTGTCTTGTGTGAATGTTAAAGTAACAGGGTTTGTATAGCAAGGTGTCTTGTGTGAATGTTAAAGTAACAGGGTTTGTCTAGCAAGGTGTTTTGTGTGAATGTTAAAGTAACAGGGTTTGTATAGCAAGGTGTCTTGTGTGAATGTTAAAGTAACAGGGCTTGTATAGCAAGGTGTCTTGTGTGAATGTTAAAGTAACAGGGTTTGTACAGCAAGGTGTCTTGTGTGAATGTTAAAGTAACAGGGCTTGTATAGCAAGGTGTCTTGTGTGAATGTTAAAGTAACAGGGCTTGTATAGCAAGGTGTCTTGTGTGAATGTTAAAGTAACAGGGCTTGTATAGCAAGGTGTCTTGTGTGAATGTTAAAGTTACAGGGTTTGTCTAGCAAGGTGTTTTGTGTGAATGTTAAAGTAACAGGGTTTGTATAGCAGGGTGGATTATATAAAGACTAGCGTATAACACGTCAGAAATGACGGGGCAAGTACTACCACCCCACCCCACAGTATACCCTAACCTCACATTTACAGCTAGCGGAAATGAATTAGCTTTTCGAAATCAATCTTGAACAGAAAAGTGACGTCGGATTAGCCTGACGTTGGTAAATTGCTTTTGAACCAATTGAAATTAAAGTAGTTCATGAGCTGAAATCGTGGTGTATTCATAAAATAATTATTGGTGGAAACCAGTTGGATTAACAACTTCTAACATATGCAAAAGCCAGTGAATTTTGGTAACATTACGTTCCAACGACGACTTTTGTGTCATGTTACTTAGCTTCTAATGTATAACCCCTTATTGTTGTCAGTTTGTATATTGAAAATATAAAATAAAATGTATAGTTAACAGAACTAGAAAACGTATCTTAGTTTTGAGTCTCCATGAATTAAATAATTTTGCATTTTATTAAAAACGTTGGTGATATAACAAAAATAGATTAATTAAAAAACGATTTAAGTTTAAAATTGAATCTACTTTTACATTTTTACTTTTAGCACAAATGCTATGCACCTGGTTCGAGGCTAGGTAATCTCACAGTTCGTCTTTACTTTACGATTATAATAAAAACACTAACTACACTTATAAGGTTTCACGGCTCTTACACTCCCTCACAGATCTTTTCACTCCTGTTACTAAAATTGTGATGGGTAAACAATAATCGAACTATTTTATTTGCACAAATGCATTGATTTTTATAACTCTTATTTTGAGAAATCAAGCGTGATGTGACACCCTCTAGCTTTCATGTATGTATTATATTAAAGTTATAGGACTTATATAAATAGCCGTTTGCTTTATATAAAGTCTGTAACAGGGCTTGTACAACGAAGTGTTTTATGTGAAGCGTGAAGTAGTTGCCCACTGGTCATACTTTGACTCTACGAGTTCAATGCTTTGTACTGTTTGACTTTCATTGATTAGTTTAAAACATTGAGTTTTCATATTAGAAATAGATGTTTGTTTTAACGAGAATATAATAGTGCAACATTTGAAAAATAATTTATTCTAGTATTTATATGACTTGACCAATATAATTTGAATTAGTAATTGTTAATGTCTTGAACTGTGTGCAGTAACAAACATTATACAATTCATTCTTATTTAGAGCCCGGCATGGCCAAGCGTGTTAAGGCGTGCGACTCGTAATCTGAGGGTCGCGGGTTCGCATCCCTCTCGCGCCAAAAATGCTCGCCCTTTCAGCTGTGGGGGCGTTATAATGTGGCGGTCAATCCCACTATTTGTTGGTAAAAAAGTAGCCCAAGAGTTGGCGGTGGGTGGTGATGACTAGCTGCTTTCCCTCTAGTCTTACACTGCTGAATTAGGGACGGCTAGCACAGATAGCTCTCGAGTAGCTTTGTGCGAAATTCAAAAGAAACAAACAAACAAAGGCATAAAATTTATATACGACAACAAAAAAATAAAAGTATACAATTTTCTATTTGTTAATTATAATAAACACATTCTTATTTCATACAAACTATTTTAAGAAAAATTATTTTCATATCGCACTGCTCAGCGTATTGAAATTTGGGCTACATGTTAAGTCGTTGTAAGTGGTCCACATTAAAACACAATTTAAACACAGTCTATAAAACTGCCATAATATTTTATTTCATCTTTGGGTTTCAAAATAAAACAACACTTTTACTCTTTAGGGCACGGTTTCCGAGTCAATTTAAGTTTTTTTTCTGGTAATTTAGAATAAAGGGCAGAAAACAGGGGCTTATGTTAACGTTTATACTTATTAAAATATGTGCGAAAAAAACAATTACAAGTTTTCGACTGAGCTGTAGTGCAAAAACAGAACTTTTCGTTTTCACCGTAGAAAAAACAATTATTATACGGAATGCTGTATTAGTTGAAAGTGGAATGAAATACATTGGTCACGTGCGGTTGTTATGCAGTTTTTTTCAGACAGATATCTTGGTAGGTGGTGAACTTCTAATTATGGGGTTGCTAAGGGAGACCTTATTCTCAAGAATTGAGACGTAAGGTTGCCCTTTACGTAATTATTATGTAAACCTCATATTTTCTAGAGGTTTGTTGATGTCATTGGACAAAACCATATTGGTCGCTATCTTCGTTAACCCTAACATTACCATTTTCTTCTTTTCCCAACTCTCAGTTTGAATAGAGTAGATGTTAGTACACCACTATAATCTATTTGAAAACACATTTTAGAGTTGCATTTTCATTGAATTTTAATTTTTATCTTTGTTTCTTGGAGGCCCTGGTCTTTCTATTGAATATTCGCCTCAGAAAAGGTTAAAAAAAAAACACAACACAAAACACTTAGCTGAAAGACCCTGTAAAACGATGCTCATATAGATTTTATATACTTGGATTTAGAGGATTTTTTTTTATATGCATCTATATTTTGTAACGAAATTTTGGCTTCGAAATAAAGTTTCTTGACCTGAGGATCAGCGAAAACGATATTTATAAAGTTCAGTGAGAAAATGTTTTAGGTTCTGTTCTTCCTGTGTAACTGTGTTGTCCAGCATCGAATAAACTTATACTGATAGCCCTAATTACGTACTGTTATTGTACCTCTCATATTCTGCATGAGATGGCGAAGCTAGTCTTATACCGCATATTTTGACTCACTTTTCACAGACTTATTTTCACTGTATATAAATGATGACCCATTTAAAAAGATCACGACCACAAAACTCCATTAAAACAACGGTAGACGGCGACACATGGATGTAGTTGAACGGGATTTCTGAGATTTCAGTTTTTCAGCCATCTTTCTTATACGATAACCTTCAATTTCTAGCCGTAGCTTGAACCTTGTGAATTTTTGTCAACCTTAAATCGTTTTTAGTATCTTTTTAATAACTCCACGGGAAAGGCCAAGCTTGATCAAAACTACTTTGTTAAGGAGGTCGAAGGGTCCACTATCGTAACTATAAGTTCCATTTTGTGTAGGAGATCGCTGCTCTGGATTAGTTTGAGGTGTGTTTAAAAATCGAGATGCTCTTCTTAATGTTTTACGACTTTCTTCGCATCCATGGAGAAGATTGAAAACTACTTTCTTCCAAGCTTTTAATCCATTAGTTTTATTGTTTGTTTGTTTTTGAATTTTGCGCAAAGCTACTCAAGTGCTATCTGCGCTAGTGTAAGACTAAAGGGAAGGCAGCTGGTCATTACTACTCACCGCCAACTCTTGGGCTACTCTTTTACCAACGAATATTGGGATTGACGGTCACATTATTACGCTCCCACGACTGAAAGAGTGAACATGTTTGAAGTGACGGGAACTCGAACCCGCGACCCATAGATTACGAGTTGAGTGCTTTAATCACTTGGCCATGCTGGGCCTACTTTAAGAGAATTTTAACGAAACTGAATAAGTTGTTGAAGAGAAAACTCCTGACTGAGTAAAAAAACACACAAAATTCATATGGATAATACATAACATAACATTATTGTAACATAACATGTTATAACTTAATAACATAACATGAAACACAGATTCGTGATATGTAGCATATCTTCATTAGACATCAATATTTTAAATTATTATTAAAGTTACTAATTCATTATACATGCCAAACGTACAATGTACCTTTACAGGCGGTGAACATTTGTATGTACTATTGACAGCTTTGGTAAACGAGCCCCAATAGAATCCACCTCAGAGCATCCAAGAATAGCTAGCACGTGGTGCACGTGTTGATGTAATCTAGTTATTGAATAATCCCACTAGTTTTTGTTATTAATTGCTTTGGAAACCTAATTTAATTTCATTTATGATTGATTACGTTTTCTATGACAATGACAAGGTCAGAATAGTGAAGTCAACCAGTTGCTTGGCTTGCGTACTTAGGAAAGGTTATTCTGAACTGTAGGCGAACTCGGATACTATTAATTAACGCTTTTGTTCTGGAAATTTCGTGAAATGGTCTTCAAGAGCTCTAAGTCCACGAGATTAGGTATGCGTGTCGCACGAATTTGGAGTTTCCTGGGCACAGAAAGCTTTTACAAAAGGATAATATATATTTTAAACATTAACGGAAGAATCACGTGAGACGCACGCTGTCGAATGCAAAGTTTTTCACCTTAAAGTTGCTCCTGGCTTAACCAATGAAATCCTCGTTCTATGAATAACATAAATAAGTGTTCACAAGCGTAGCAAACCAGCTGGCAAGTAATTCAAGCACGAACAACACGTGCACCTCTTTTAAAATCCTCTTCACAAAACGCATTAACGGAAAGGAATTCTGGTTTGAAAGAGAAAGCAAATTTCTATAGGCTAAATATTGCATAATTAACATACCTTAAGCCAGGAAAATTAGGTTAACGCAAAACAATTATTGTTCGTTACAGATATAAAAAGACGAGGCTTACCAGGTAGTAACAGCCTCTAGAGGTACGTCTGGTTTCGATACATGCCGTGGGCATAGCACAGAAAGACCGTTCTGCAGACTTCTGTTTCAAAACAAAGAATTAAAGGGAAACTAGTTTGATAAATTTTAAGATTTCTCTACAAGTAGAGAATCACGCGGTATATATTATGTTGTTAATAACTTCACGATTGATGTGGTAAAACAAGGTGGGTTACCTGAAAATAACAAACTAAAATAACGTTTTAGTTATTGATAGATAACTACTGATAACTATTCTAAAAACATTTAAACGCGAATCAAACACGATTACGAACTGTGTCACAGTATGTAATTTTAAAGCTTGGCGTTCAACACTTATAAGGTTATTTTTTCCAGAGATTTTTAATATATAAAGAACAACTTCACATGTTCGCCCTTTAAGCCGTGGAGACGTTATTATGTGCAGGTCAATTCCACTATTCGTTGGTAAAAGAGTAGCCCAAGAGTTGGCGGTGGGTGGTGATGACTAGCTGCCTTCCTTCTTTTTTAACACAGATAAATTAGGGACGGCTAGCACAGCTAGTCCCCGTGTAGTTTTTCGTGAAATTCAAAAACAAACAAACCCAAACTTCAGCGACCCTTCAAGCAATTACTTAGAACCCCTTCCCGAACTGTGCCCTCCAGTGGCTCAGCGGTATGTCTGCGGACTTACACGCTAAAATCCGGATTTCGATACCCGTGGTGGGCAGAGCACAGATAGCCCATTGTGTAGCTTTGTGCTTAATTCAAAACAACAACAACAAAAATCCCGAACTGAATAAAGTTTAATAAAGCAGTGCTCTTATATTTTTTGTTTTTATTTTGTTTATTCATCAATAATTTAGATTATCACTCCGCTATAAATAGTTTTAAAATAGAAATGTGTCAACTTTTTTATATTACTTGTTCTATGACCAACACCGATATTTCTGGCTCTATGGCAGTTTGAAAACCGCTACACAATAGTGTTATACCCACGCTATAAGTTTTCAGCAAAAATAAATTCAGAAATCAATTAACCTACGTATTAATTTAAGTAATTCATCATTGAATAACACACCTTCAAATTATTAAAAAGTCGGTTATAATTTTACGTATATTCTTATTCATGTTTCGTCTTATCACTCAAGTGTTGGCTTGATGTGTTTAATTTAACTAGCGACAGTTTATTTATCAATATGAACGTACTGCTAAATTACAGTTGCGTTATATTCCATTACATTTACCACCGGCTTCGATAACTCCATGTTCAATTCACGTTTCTTTGTTCTGACTTTATTTACTTATCTTCGTATTAAGAGTGTAAGGAACTTACTTCAGGGTCCGGCATGGCCAAACGTGTTAAAGCGTTCGACTCGTAATCTGAAGGTCGTAGGTTCGAACCCCGGTCGCACCAAAAATGCTTCCCACCCTTTCAGCCGTGGAGACGTTATAATGTGACGGTCAATTAGTTGGTAAAAGAGTAGCCCAAGAGTTAGCGGTGGGTGGTGATGACAAACAAACAATGCAATACTTCCTCCAAGAACTAAAATAATTATTAGCACTCAGGTTAATGTGGTTAAAGGTTTATTGATAATCACAATGTGTTTATTCTCTTTTCTGCACCCTCACTCCCTCCCTCCCAGTGGCATAGCATTACTTACAACGTTAGAATCCGGGTTCAGGTGAGTTTGTAGAATCAAAAGAGCTTATGAGAAATGCGACAACAGAGGAAATATTGAAATTAAATGGAAGAATTATGATGAACAAAATGATCACCAGAGGGATAAGTTTGTTAGCAGTGTAAGACTAGAGGGAAGGCAGCTAGTTATCGCCACCCACCGCTAACTCTTGGGCTACTTTTTTACCAATTAATAGTAGGACTGACCGTTACATTATAACGCCTCCACGGCTGAAAGAGCGAGCATGTTTGGTGCGACCGGGATTCGAACCCGCGATCCTCGAATTACGAGTCGAGTGCTGGGCCACTTGATCAAAAACGGAATTAGGCCAACAGTAAACGTGAAGAAAACTAGGAACTCGTCAGGCAACATGGAGGAAACCACAGAACTTAATAACAAGTTCATAAAAATAAATTACTCAATAGAATGAAATAATACCACGTGTCCAAAGAGCTGAAAAGAATAGAGCGAATTATCATGTAAACGTTAGGAACTTGCCAAGGAACCGAAACTACGTGCAAATAATGTGTTCATAACTTCGTTTCATATTCTTCAGACCTGAAGTGATCACTTTATCTCCCATGGAATTTTTTTTTTCTTTTTATAATAGCTATACCAACATTCTTGTACCGATATCTAATAGATTTATTCATTTATTAGATAACGAACACGGTGGTTTAACTCGAGAGTGTTAATGTTATTTTAATTTCAGGGCGTTAAAACACATTAAACGTTGAGTCGTTAATGTTGTAAAAAATTAAGCGTGTCAGTTTTTACCTGTTATTTAAGTATCAGTATACGAATGTACAAAGGACCACACGCAGAAGCCCGGAAGCAAAATAGGATAGTTAAATGTCCATGGTTTATCTTCAGGCCTCAACTGTCAGGAGAAGCCTTATTATTAATTTTGCTTTCCCACAACAAAGGTGCTCAAACTCGCTTCCAACAAGCAGGCTGCTAACAAGTACTTGGATAAATTTCAGAACATTTTTCACAATATTTAACCCTCACTGTTTTTCGAAAATATAATAGTGTCATTACCTCTTTTAAATATAGGACTTTTATTAATTTCTTAGTTAGTTTGTTTGCTTTTGAATTGTGAAAAGCTACACAATTTAGCTAATTGTCCCTAATTTAGCAGTGCATGATTAGAGGGAAGGCAGCTAGTCATCACCACCCATCTCTAACTCTTAGGCTACTCTTTTACCAAGGAATAGTCGGATTGGCTGTCACATTATAGCGCCCCCACGGCTGAAAGGGCGAATATGTCTGGTGCGATGTGGATTCGAACCCGCGACCCATTTTTCATTCATGTAACATTATGTGCCAATAAGCATTAAAGTCATCACTAGCTATTTTAACATCTATTTTGAAACATGATGTAGCAACGTGTGATGTACTATCGTTTATATTTATACAAAGGTCATCAAATTTTATTATTTTCATCAGTTACAATCAGTGCTCTGTCTCAGATGTAACAGATTTGAACATGTACACTTGAAGCCTGACTAAAGATCATAGGCTAGATAATTATGTATTTGGCTAAACCTTATATGATAAACTTTACAAAAGTTACTGAAACGTAGAGGAGGTACAGTTTTATGTTTGTTAACAAAGCTGGTCTCGCTGAGGAAGATATATATAAAATTTAAAAAAATAAATAGTAGATTAATAATGATGTTTATTGTAAATATTAGAAGTGTTAGATGCTTCATCAGTAGAGGTAATATTTTCAGTCATATGTTTCTCTTTTTCAGAATATCCTATCCTAAAAAGGAATTTGAATTTCAATGCTTTAAATAAAATAATTTTCTTCAGAAAAAGAATAGTCCTCGTTTTCACTGTCTTTAGGATGAACATATATACATATAATTAGTTGAAGCTCTTCACCTGTCCTCACGTTCTAATTTGATTTTTTTATTTTTATACATCTATACAAACTAATACTGAGGAAATATCCGATGTCAGTCCATTAGTTTTCCGGACGTCTAACGCAAAAGTCTAAATATTTTTAAAGATAAGTGTAGATGAACTAATTTTTAAATCATTTAAAAAAAAATATATATATATATATAATAATTGTAAAAACTGAATTCATACATGTAAGTTTCTATACAGTTATAAAAAAGTGGCCATACATGGTGTTATGTGACACGTATTCGAAGATTTGCTGTACACTTATTAAACTGGCCTGTGGTGAATTGTGACATTTTTATAAAGATTTACTTCAGGCTTACGAAAGAATGCTCATGTGTTGGATACTGTGACAATTCTATGAATATTTTGTATAGAGGCCCGGCATGGCCAAGCGTGTTAAGGCGTGCGACTCGTAATCTGAGGGTCGCGGGTTCGCATCCGCGTCGCGCCAAACATGCTCGCCCTTTCAGCCGTGGAGGCGTTATAATGTGACGGTCAATCCCACTATTCGTTGGTAAAAGAGTAGCCCAAGAGTTGGCGGTGGGTGGTAATGACTAGCTGCCTTCCCTCTAGTCTTACACTGCTAAATTAGGGACGGCTAGCACAGATAGCCCTCGAGTAGCTTTGTGCGAAATTCCAAAAACAAACAAACAAACAAACATTTTGTATAGAGTTATCAGCTATATTATTTTCGTTATCCTATACGTATACCATGATCAGAATAGTGCATTAATATAATACTTTGTGGTGCGTATCAACCATCTGTATTTCTAATCTGAAGAAGATCTGGCTATTCATCTGAAGATATACATATATATTAATAACTAACGTGTGATTGAACAATCTATGACTAATTAGGACTAACGGTAATTCAAGTTCATGTCATGGCTTATTTATCACACTTGTCTAACCAGGTGTAAACTATGCCATCAAACAAAAATGTGTAACGTGTAAGATGAAGATACATTAGCTTGGTAACCTCGCCGTTATAACCATATTCGATGTTTAACATCTAGTTGTTAGTCCTGTATGCGATCAACTGCAGCAGATTTCAGTCATTCTTAAGTTTTAAGTTGCCATGCGATCCTGGTGGAGAGAGAGGTCACCATTATCTTGTTAACTATGATACCCGTTTTTCGAGAAAAAAAACTGGAAATGCATGTGAAGAAAACCATCTATTACGTGACGCGTGAGTTATTTTGAAATAAATTCTTCGGCTGAGCCAGTTTTATTTTTGGTGTTATTGTAATAAGCACTTGATCCCAGGGGCCTAGATCATTATAACCCCTGGCCCTCTACTGCCTGTAAAATGTGTCCAGGTAATTACATAAAGTAATGTTCAAAGTAAACCAAACTTCGTCTTTTCTTCTTCCTGTCTCAAGTCATTTGTCATGCACGTGTTCTCTTTATATACATACGGGTTCCTATTACGTTCTACACTTGTGTTCGAAACAGAATCTTGTAAAAAAACACAGGCTACCCGCTGGGTGAGAAGACACTGCTCACTCTACTCTTAATCGCGGGCGTATAGGCAGGTGAGAAGCCCGACTATGGGGAGATCTTATCTCCCGTGAGACCCTGCTTTCCATGGCCAATGAATGAACTCAACAGGAGCTCGGTAAATCACCAAACTCGAAACGTTTATTTTTTTTTTGTCTTAACTATCTTCTTTTCAATTTGTGTTTCCAGATGTTACTCCCTTTGTTTGAACAGGTCTGGCTCGGAGTTCAGTATCAAAATACATACAGATGAATAAGATAAGACGGAAGGTCAGACGTAACCCTGACGAAAAGTGTGATTCTAAAAACCCATTTAACAGATTCCATAGTATAAGGAAGTCAAGTCAGGTATCCATGATAATTTTACTTTTGATTTTATTTGAGCAAAGAGATAACAATAACGAATCGGTTTACTCAGCGTTTCGTTTGTGTAAAGACGTTCATGTTAACTGATGAAGGTTTCATCTGTGTTAACCTCATGCAATCCAATACTTTTAAAATGTAGCATTCCAATCATTCGAAACCATTTCATTTCTGCTAAATAAATTAAACAGAAAGTCTGAAAAGCGTTAACAACAACAATAAATTATAAACGTTATCAACTGTTTATTTCGTTTGTTGGATTTCGCCCAAACCTACTTGAGAGCTATCTGCGAAAATGAGTAATTTTGAAGTGATACACTAGAAGTAGGACATCTAGTCAATATTATCTACCGCCAACTCTTTCAATACTCTTTATAATCGAACAGTAGGATTGACCATCACATTATAAAGCCTTTACTCTTCAAAGAGCGAGCATGTTCTGTGAAATGATTCGAACACGTGACCTGCACATTGCGAATCGTGTGCCATACGTCATCATACATACTGTTTCATTTTATTTTTAAAACGGTAAATTGTATAAACTTTATTAATAACTTAACTTTCACGTAAGTAAACCATGGTCTCTAATAAATAGAACACGAGAAACGAACTGTTGAATGTTAATTTCGGAGATCTCTCTCTCATATCGAAATAGAGCAGTGATCAAACTGTATTCTGACTGACGTTATGTTAAGCCTAACGCCGAACTCAAGGAAAACTTTTCACATAAAAAAAAAAAAATCAGCTTTGAAGCGCTTGATAACCAAATTAATCATCTGTTAATAAATTATACATTCACAGTTAATTAAGTATACATCCCTAGACTCTCGGACTGAAAGTATACAAAAATATATTTTATTTAAATTTTGTATTTTTCCAGTGAAGTATTTTGAATCTATCAGATAACCAGATGGCGATAGTGTAGGAGCCCGTTTTGACAAGTACGAGATTGTGTTTGACAACAGCTAAAGAACATTAGAAATCTGTGACATTAAAATCAACGCTGGGCGTAGCCTAAACATCTGTATAACCAATTCCATTTCCCACTTTACTAGTTAACTCCCTCGTCAGAAACTTTGTTTTATGTCAGTTGTTTCTCTTCTTGGTTTTAGTTTTTCTTCTAACGGTCCCAGGCGTCTCTTCCCACGCCTTCCTCTCTGATAATCACAGTTAACCAACACAGCTCCGAGAATGTGAGAGTTTTTAACAATTAACCTACTTACTTGGCAGTACGTGTCCCAACGAACGGACTCTTGACGTTTCCTTTCAATAAGATCAATCATTCTTTCAATCAAACATGATTTATCTAACATTCTACTCAGAATAAGTCTTTCTTCCGACACGACACCTGAATATGAAATAAGATTTTGAATACCTTGACTAACAAACTGTTTTGATAGAGATTTTTATCTAATGTCCCTTTCTCTATTTCAGATACTCGGTTGTCATTAACATAGTGTTAGAAGGATTAACAGAGGCAGATTTGATTTGTGTTTTATGAACTTGAGTGGTCGTTTTTAAAGTAAAAACCCTGAAGTTTCAAATTACAGTGAAATTAGATCCAGTTAAAATAAGGTTCTTACCTGTGATCAAATTAGAAAGTAGTTCGTGTTTGTTTATATATACGTGTGTGTGCATTTGTTTTTATAATTTTCATCTAACTATTGGCCTCTCGGCGGCACGACTGGATGATGTCTGTGGACATACAATCCTAGAAACCGAGTTTCGATACCCGCGGCAGACAGTCCGAAAATGGCCAATTGTGTAGCTCTTTCAAACTATTTCTCCCAGTGACCAGTGGTAGACTTCAGTGCTTATAACACTAAAATTCAGATTCGATCCCCGCGGTGGACAAACCATAGGTAGGCCATTTTGCAGGTTATAACGAAAAAATGAAAAATTACACTTCCTACGTACTATTCTCTCATTATCACATAACATTGGAAAATAAACCTACAAGTTAGCTCCAATAAAACGAAAACAAAGGCCGGTGTAGATAACATCAGAAGTACAATTGAGTTTTGGTACGATTTCTTTAAAGGTTGTTTTGAGTTAAGCATAAAGCTAAACAATGTGCTATCTGCGCGCTGCACACTACGGGTATCGAATCCCGATTTTTAGCGTAGTGAGTCCACAGACATACCGCTGAGCCACTGGGGGGCCTCCTTCAAAGCAAGAAACACATTTAATAAAACACACACACAAATTGAAAAAACTATACGACAATTTACCACGTAATAAAATGAATGTATTGAAACATTTTTAATTTCTATTTACCCTCGGCCAGTTCTCATCTACCTGTTAAATGGAGAATTGTGAACTTCCTTCGGCACAGCCTGGTTCGTGTACCAACCTAATCGATTTGAGAAGTTCGTTCGCGCGATTTCCGTTTATGAACGTGGCTGATTTGAATATTATAGGTCTCAGAAACCTTACGTCACATCATGGACATTACGAATTCCTTATAAGTATCTTCCATATGTTAAATTACATCAGTAATGCAGTGTTAAATACTGTACATATATATATATATATATATATAAAACAATTAAAATCTTAAATATGACCAAATAAATTCTTTTATGTTCTTTCAACCCAAAATATTAGTGCTTAAGGTAGTAACCAACAAACACAAAGTTTCTTGTATTTTTAAATATTTAACTTCCTATTTTACAAAATGTTTTGCGTATTTGTGAAGTAGTAAAAGTAATGGTGTTGCACGCGTTGTTAATGAAGGAAGATATTAAACATCTGTCATTCATGACGGAAATTAAGGACCTGTAGCTAATTTCGTGGACTAAACTCCATCTCCAACTATATAATTACTATACTTAATGGAAAAATATCATGTCACAGTAATCTTAAGAAAATTTCTCAAACTATTTAATTACTGTACTTACTGGAAAAATATCATGTCTCAGTAATCTTAAGAAAATTTCTCCGACTATTTAATTACTGTATTTACTGGAAAAATATCATGTCTCAGTAATCTTAAGAAAATTTCTCCAACTATTTAATTACTGTACTTACTGGAAAAATATCATGTCACAGTAATCTTAAGAAAATTTCTCCAACTATTTAATTACTGTACTTACTGGAAAAATATCATGTCTCAGTAATCTTAAGAAAATTTCTCCGACTATTTAATTACTGTACTTACTGGAAAAATATCATGTCTCAGTAATCTTAAGAAAATTTCTCCGACTATTTAATTACTGTACTTACTGGAAAAATATCATGTCACAGTAATCATAAGAAAATTTCTCCAACTATATAATTACTGTACTTACTGGAAAAATATCATGTCACAGTAATCTTAAGAAAATTTCTCCAAATATTTAATTACTGTACTTACTGGAAAAATATCATGTCACAGTAATCTTAAGAAAATTTCTCCAACTATATAATTACTGTACTTACTGGAAAAATATCATGTCACAGTAATCTTAAGAAAATTTCTCCAAATATTTAATTACTGTACTTACTGGAAAAATATCATGTCTCAGTAATCTTAAGAAAATTTCTCCGACTATTTAATTACTGTATTTACTGGAAAAATATCATGTCTCAGTAATCTTAAGAAAATTTCTCCAACTATTTAATTACTGTACTTACTGGAAAAATATCATGTCACAGTAATCTTAAGAAAATTTCTCCAACTATTTAATTACTGTACTTACTGGAAAAATATCATGTCTCAGTAATCTTAAGAAAATTTCTCCGACTATTTAATTACTGTACTTACTGGAAAAATATCATGTCTCAGTAATCTTAAGAAAATTTCTCCGACTATTTAATTACTGTACTTACTGGAAAAATATCATGTCACAGTAATCTTAAGAAAATTTCTCCAACTATATAATTACTGTACTTACTGGAAAAATATCATGTCACAGTAATCTTAAGAAAATTTCTCCAAATATTTAATTACTGTACTTACTGGAAAAATATCATGTCACAGTAATCTTAAGAAAATTTCTCCAACTATATAATTACTGTACTTACTGGAAAAATATCATGTCACAGTAATCTTAAGAAAATTTTTCCAAATATTTAATTACTGTACTTACTGGAAAAATATCATGTCTCAGTAATCTTAAGAAAATTTCTCCGACTATTTAATTACTGTACTTACTGGAAAAATATCATGTCACAGTAATCTTAAGAAAATTTCTCCAAATATTTAATTACTGTACTTAATGGAAAAATATCATGTCACAGTAATCTTAAGAAAATTTCTCCAACTATTTAACTACTGTACTTACTGGAAAAATATCATGTCTCAGTAATCTTAAGAAAATTTCTCCGACTATTTAACTACTGTACTTACTGGAAAAATATCATGTCACAGTAATCTTAAGAAAATTTCTCCAACTATTTAATTACTGTACTTTCTGGAAAAATATCATGTCTCAGTAATCTTAGGAAAATTTCTCCGACTATATAACTACTGTACTTACTGGAAAAATATCATGTCACAGTAATCTTAAGAAAATTTCTCCGACTATTTAATTACTGTACTTACTGGAAAAATATCATGTCACAGAAGTCTTAAAAAAATTTCTCCAACTATTTAATTACTGTACTTACTGGAAAAATATCATGTCACAGTAATCTTAAGAAAATTTCTCCAACTGTATAATTACTGTACTTACTGGAAAAATATCATGTCACAGTAATCTTAAGAAAATTTCTCCAAATATTTAATTACTGTACTTACTGGAAAAATATCATGTCACAGTAATCTTAAGAAAATTTCTCCAAATATTTAATTACTGTACTTACTGGAAAAATATCATGTCTCAGTAATCTTAAGAAAATTTCTCCGACTATTTAATTACTGTACTTACTGGAAAAATATCATGTCACAGTAATCTTAAGAAAATTTCTCCAACTATATAACTACTGTACTTACTGGAAAAATATCATGTCACAGTAATCTTAAGAAAATTTCTCCAAATATTTAATTACTGTACTTACTGGAAAAATATCATGTTAGAGTAATCTTAAGAAAATTTCTCCAAATATTTAATTACTGTACTTACTGGAAAAATATCATGTTAGAGTAATCTTAAGAAAATTTACTTAACGGTAGTTTTCTAGGTAATGGAAAATGTCATATAATATACGCATGCTTGGTATTTAATGTATTTCTGTTTTATCTAAGAAAATGTAATAACATATATACGACATGTTAATATTCGTATTTGATATTTTCAACCTAGAAGAAGCACTTTTTTGAGATATGGGATACTCTGGTCACATACTCCTATTATTCATTTATATGTGTTCCTAATATTGAATTACACAGGGAAAGGAACTGGTGTACAAAACCCGTCGCCGCAATGGTTTATTTACAGCTCTTAGAATGGAGTGTGTTCAGCAGCATCACGGTGCAAACGTTGAACCTCCAATTGCAAACCCGATATGTGAACACTTCTGACCTATTAAAGTACCATTAAACACTATGGTTTTCTTACACGTTGAACTAAACAACACACCACAGTGGCGGCGCCAGGATATTTTTGTTGGGGAGGGGGGCTAAGGTAAACTGTGGAGGGGCTTCAATATGAAGTATAGATGGTAAATTATAATAATGTAAATACCAAGGTACATTTCAGAAAGGTGTGCTATTCTGAACTGCGTTTTCAATGCAGTTTTCATTGGAAACTCCACTCTGATTAATAATTCATTATTACAAATTAGAAATAATCTGTTTATGAAAACAGAAATACATTAAATACCAAGCATGCGTATATTATATGAAATTTTCCAATACCTAGAAAACTACTATTAAGTAAATTTTTTTAAGATTACTGTGACATGATATTTTTCCAGTAAGTACATTAATTAAATATTTGGAGAAATTTTCTTAAGATTACTGTGACATGATATTTTTCCAGTAAGTACAGTAATTAAATAGTTGGAGAAATTTTCTTAAGATTACTGTGACATGATATTTTTCCAGTAAGTACAGTAATTAAATATTTGGAGAAATTTTCTTAAGATTACTGTGACATGATATTTTTCCAGTAAGTACAGTAATTAAATAGTTGGAGAAATTTTCTTAAGATTACTGTGACATGATATTTTTTAGTAAGTACAGTGATTAAATAGTTGGAGAAATTTTCCTAAGATTACTCTGACATGATATTTTTCCAGTATGTACAGTAATTAAATAGTCGGAGAAATTTTCTTAAGATTACTGTGACATGATATTTTTCCAGTAAGTACAGTAGTTATATAGTTGGAGAAATTTTCTTAAGATTACTGTGACATGATATTTTTCCAGTAAGTACAGTAATTAAATAGTTGGTGAAATTTTCTTAAGATTACTGTGACATGATATTTTTCCAGTAAGTACAGTAGTTATATAGTTGGAGAAATTTTTTTAAGATTACTGTGACATGATATTTTTCCAGTAAGTACAGTAATTAAATAGTCGGAGAAATGTTCTTAAGATTACTGTGACATGATATTTTTTCAGTATGTACAGTAATTAAATAGTTGGAGAAATTTTCTTAAGATTACTGTGACATGATATTTTTTCAGTAAGTACAGTAATTAAATAGTTGGAGAAATTTTCTTAAGATTACTGTGACATGATATTTTTCCAGTAAGTACAGTAATTAAATAGTTGGAGAAATTTTCTTAAGACTTCTGAGACATGATATTTTTCCAGTAAGTACAGTAATTAAATAGTTGGAGAAATTTTCTTAAGGTTACTGTGTATCTTACATGCGTATATGTAGGTAACAATATTGGGGGGCTGAGGGGGACTTGGCTCATTTTTCGGGGTCTCAAGCCCCCCCTGGCGCCGCCACTGACACACCAGCACCGATAAATCGTTCTTTAGATAAAGTAATGATTTTCTGATTCTCTTTGTTTTTGAATTTCGTACAAAGCTACACGAGTGCTATATGTGCCAGCCGTCCCAAATTTAGCAGTGTAAGACTAGAGGGAAGGCAGCTAGTCATAACCACCCACCGCCAACTCTTAGGCTACTCTTTTACCAACGAAGAGTGGGATTGACCGTCACATTATAACGCCTCCACGGCTGGGAGGGCGAGCATGTTTGGCGCGACGGGGATGCGAACCCGCGACCCTCAGATTACGAGTCGCACGCCTTAACACGCTTGGCCATGCCGGGCCTTTTCTGATTCTTTCTGTAGTGAGAACTACTTACATGTCATGAACTTTTTCTATATTTATTAAACAAACGAATGTGTTTTTTACTTTTAGTATTGTTGGAACTTTTTATTACCTTTACTATATAAACAGATTATTTCTGTCTCCTTGTATATTAAAAAACTTTCCTGTCTTTACTAGATAAGCAGATATTTCTGATTCATTATATGTTATGAACTTTCCTATCTTTACTAGAAAAACAGATAATTGCTGACTCCTTGTATGTTAGAAACTATTGTCTTTACTAGCTAAACAAATAATTTCCTACTTCCTGATATATTATGAACTTTCTTACCTTTAGTAGATAAACAGATTATGTGTGACTCCTTGTATGTTATAAACCTTCTTACCTTTACTAAATAAACAGATAGTTTCTGACTCCTTGTATATCACGAAATTCTCCTATGTCTACTATATATAGATACTTTTCTATGTATAAAAAAACGTTCCTACCTTATAAGGTAAATATGCTTTTCTGTTTAGTAGAAACGTTGTTTTAGTTTCTGTTAGAGATTAAACAGTTAGTCGTTTTTGTGTGTTACTGATTTATTCAACTTTGGGCCCTCTTCTCTGATATAAAAATATTAATACTATATTAGTAATAAAATCATTGGCAAATGAAGCTCACGTTTGTCGTGTGTTTCGGTTTTGTATAGTTTCCTTAATCATACATTTTAGACATGACCAACAAATTCTAAAAATTCCCTCTACACAACGGAGCGGTGAATCCCCACATGTGTCTTTGTATCAGACCTAATTTTCTGCATTGTCCCTAAAAAAGATATCTCCTCCTCTCCTATCTTCCCTCGTATTCCGGACTGTAGACACCCTGTTATTAACCACTGCACTAGGAACACCTGATTTAGGATTTATTTTTCCAATGGCACATCTCGCAGGTCAATTACAAGCTTTATCTGGTCAAGACTAAAAAAAATATTTTACGTTATGGGTCAAGCAGCGGATTAGTACTGGTTGATTTTTTTGGGGCTTTTTTTTTCTTTTGTAAAACATTTATTGTGAAGGAATAATCTAAAGTTAATTTCCATTACAAATGTATTATGGTCACACAGTTCCCCGCTGGTACAACGGTAAGTCTACGGATTTACAACGCTAACTCAGGGGTTCGATTTCCCTCGATGGGCTGAAATGATAGCCCGATGTGGCTTTGCTATAATAAAACACACACTCACACATTATGGTCACATGTTGTTAGCTTTCAGCAATAACTTGTTGAAGCACAAAATCTTGGGTGTTTTAAATAATTAAAAGGTGAAACCGATGTTGAAGTAAAAATGTTGGGTGTTTTAAATAATTAGAAGGTGAAACCAATATTGAAGTAGAAAATGATTGGTGTTTTAAATAATTAGAAGGTGAAACCGATGTTGAAGTAAAAAATTTTGGATGTTTTAAATGATTAGAAGGTGAAACCAACATTGAAGTACAAAATGTTGGGTGTTTTAAATAATTAGAAGGTGAAACCGATGTTGAAGTAAAAAATTTTGGATGTTTTAAATTATTAGAAAGTGAAACCGATGTTGAAGTATAAAATGTTAGGAGTTTCAAATGATTAGAATCTGAAACCGATATTGAAGTACAAAATGATGGATGTTTTAAATAATTAGAAAGTGAAACCGATATTGAAGTACAAAATGATGGATGTTTTAAATAATTAGAAAGTGAAACCGATATTGAAGTACAAAATGTTGAGTGTTTTAAATTATTAGAATCTGAAACCGATTATGAGGTATAAAATATTTGGTGTTTTAAATGATTAGAAAATAAAACAGATGTTGAAGTACAAAATGTTGGGCGTTTTAAATGATTAAAAGGTGAAACCAATACTGAAGTAGAAAATGTTGAGTGTTTTAAATTATTACAAGGTGAAACCGATATTGAAGTACAAAATGATGGATGTTTTAAATAATTAGAAAGTGAAACCGATATTGAAGTACAAAATGTTGAGTGTTTTAAATTATTAGAATCTGAAACCGATTATGAGGTATAAAATATTTGGTGTTTTAAATGATTAGAAAATAAAACAGATGTTGAAGTACAAAATGTTGGGCGTTTTAAATGATTAAAAGGTGAAACCAATACTGAAGTAGAAAATGTTGGGTGTTTAAATTATTAGAAGGTGAAACCGATATTGAAGTACAATATTTTGGATATTTTAAATGAATAGAAATTGAAACCAACATTGAAGTACAAAATATTTGGTGTTTTAAATGATTAGAAAATAAAACAGATGTTGAAGTACAAAATGTTGGATGTTTTAAATTATTAGAAGGTGAAACCGATTTTGAAGTACAAAATGTTGGATGTTTTAAATTATTAGAAGGTGAAACCGATGTTAAAGTACAAAATGTTGGATGTTTTAAATGATTAAAAGGTGAAACCAATATTGAAGTCCAAAATGTTGGGTGTTTTAAACAATAGCATGATAAAACGAGTGTAAAAATATAAAATATGGAATTTCATAAATTATAGCGTAATAAAGTCAATGTTGGATGTTTTAAATGATACGAAGGTGAAACTAATGTTAAAGTACAAAATGTTGGTGTTTTAAATGATAAAAAGTGAAACACGAAACGTTTCATGTTAGTAATCGGTACACCTTGAATAACTTCAGGTTTGGAGTCATAATACCATAAAATAGTTAGGACTCAGTACACCATGAAACAGTTCAGGAATCAATGCACCATACAACGATGTTTAGAGACAATAAGAGACCTATTGGTCACTTTCGGCTGTCCCATTATCTAAACTAATGTAAAACTATGAAGTTAATAAATTTAGGAAATGAATAACATAAAAATCCCTAAGCCAACCCTTATCATACACATAGTTACAAATCTATCTCTTGAATGTAACCGAAGGCCAACCATTCCAGACGCCAATCACCCAGTTACAGAAATGAAACTGTCTTAACTGAATATGACTCCTACCCTGCCCAAATTTGCATTTATGTTCCCTAGTCCTACTCTTCTTACCATTAAGTATGAAAAAAGATGACGAATCAATATTATGGATTCCATTTACAATCAGATGACCTCTAACTCTTTATGGATTCAATTTACAATCACATGACCTCTAACTCTTTATGGATTCCATTTACAATCACATGACCTTTAACTCTTTATGGATTCCATTTACAATCACATGACCTCTAACTCTTTATGGATTCAACTTGCAATCAGAAGACCTCTAACTCTTTATGGATTTAATTTACAATCAGAATGACCTCTAACTCTTTATGGATTCCATTTACAATCAGATGACTTTTAACTAAATGACCTCTAAATGTTAATGGGTCCAAAACTGAATACACTATTACAAACGTGACTTAACCAGTAACCTAAACAATGAAATTATAACCTTTTTATAGTTGTAATCAATATATATTTCTGTAGATACGATCTAAAATCTTATTTGCCCTACCACTAGAAACATAACACTACTTGGATGGTTCAAAAGACTGATCGGCCATTTCTTTCTGGCACTGTTATGGTTATTCCCATGCAAATTATACTTACAATTCAAACTATTATCATGCACTTGCATTATCTTGCATGATTAAAGCCCATCTGCTATTCATTTGCTCAACTCACAAAAGGACCTAAATCCTTTTAAAAAGTGTCAGCATCCCCTTTACAACGAACAACACCCAAGACCTTGATATCATCTGGCAGTTTAAATATTTATTGAACATTCCTTCATCTATGTCATTGATGTAAACCTAAAAAGAAAAAAAGGTCCTTATACTGAGCCATTTGTGGCATTAATCTAGTTTGACTGAAATCCATTTGTAACAACCCTCTGATATCATCGAGCTAACGACTGTTCTATCCAAATAGCTAATTCATTCTCCATACCAGAAGTAACAGTTTTTCATATCTAGTGTTAGGAATCAATACACCACGAAACACATCATGAAAAACACGAGGGCCCGGCATGGCCAAGCGTGTTAAGGCGTTCGACTCGTAATCCGAGGGTCGCGGGTTCGAATCCAGGTCGCACCAAACATGCTCGCCCTTTCAGCCGTTGGGGGGGGTTATAACGTGACGGTCAATCCCACTATTCGTGGTAAAAAGGGTAGCTCAAAGAGTTGGTGGTGGGTGGTTATGACTAGCTGCCTTCCCTCTAGTCTTACACTGCTAAATTAGGGACGGCTAGCACAGATAGCCCTCGAGTAGCTTTGCGCGAAATTCAAAAAAACAAAACAAACAAAAACACGAAATATTTTAATCTTAGCTCTTTTAAAGTGTGGACCTTTCCTCATCAGGATCAAACTTAGGATAAGAGCATTATTAGTTGTATGATGAATAAATCTTTTCTGGTCATATTGGAAAGAAACAATTTATTTTATAAACCAGGAAGTATTTATTATTAAATTGGTCTACACAGCTGATCTGTTCTATAAAGAAGGATGCAGTAGGTTATTGGATTATGGTAGGCTTTAGGCCTTGTTTTAATATTTATTTTCAGGTTCTTAGATTATAGTGAGTTTTATTCCCTGTTTTAATGTCATTTTCTCAGAAATATTTCATACTTATATGTAAGACGAACAGACGTTCGAAACCACCACATAAACGTTCCAAACAGTCGCTTTCCTTGATCTTGTTTACTGAGCTAATCAGTAAAAAAACATAAAATTAGAAGGGTGTCTTGCGCAAGCAGAAGTGAAGTAAACTGTTGGCCAGCTAAAAACTTGCATAAGTCAAGCATTCAAGCAATTCTTGCGGAAAAGATGAATGATTCTGAGTGTTTCTTGGACTTCTCAATGAAAGCAGTCAGCGTGTAATTTTCACACATTTCACTTTAGTATACTGGAGAACTTCGGATTTTTCTGCCGGCTACATTAAGTAATTTTTTTTCTATTTGACTACACAAATAATACACATGAACATAAAATCATTCACAAGAAATTATCAATGAAAACTCAAAAGAGGCATTCATATGACATCAGCGCCCTCTTTAACTTAGGGTAAGTTTGAGGGCTCATTGGAATTTGTCCATTGTACTCTTAAAAAAAGTCAAATGCAAGATGTTAACACCAAAGTTAGCAGAGGTATAGCCAGGCATGGCCAAATGGGTTAAGGCGTTCGACTCGTAATATGAAGGTCGCGGGCTCGAATCCCCCGTCGCACCAAACATGCTCACCCTTTCAGCCGTGGGGGCATTATAATGTATCGATCAATCCCACTATTCGTTGGTGAAAGAGTAGCCCAAGAGTTGGCGGTGGGTGGTGATGACTAGCTGCCTTCCCTTTAGTCTTACACTGCTAAATTAGGGACGGCTAGTGCAGACAACCCTCGAGTAGCTTTGCACGAAATTCAAAAACAAACAAACAGACAGAAGTATTCATAACAAATTAATAATAAATGTTATAAAAAATTCATAAGAGATTAGTAACAAAACAACAGAGACATTTATAACAAATTAGAAATAAATACATTTACAAGAGATTAGCAACAAATATTAACAGATTCATTTACAAGAAGTAAGTGACAAAAACCAAAATAAACATGATTTGATCTCTTTAAGTTTACATTGAATAATTCTTACATACTTTTAAGTTTGTAATACTTAAAGCTACGGGCATTAGTAAAGTGTTAACACGGAAAATAACACAAGTCCTTGAAAATGTATTGTTGTTTTAGAACAAAGCCATTCTAAATTATCTCTTATGTCCACTAAGGAATCGAATGCCAGATTTGATGTTTGTAAGTTCTTAAACTTATCGCTGAGCCACTGTATTATAGATTTGTTTTAAATCATAATTAAACTTTTTAACATATTGAACAGTATTTTGAAATCTTGCCTGACCACTTTCCACAAATTAATCTTTAAAAAAAAAAAAACAGCAGCAGAAAAACATGCGAAATTGTAGTGTTGTGTTTCTTGGCGAATTTTCCAAAATGCTTCCAATAAATGTTGCCATATATGGTCTCTGTACGTCATTAGCATTGGCGCAAGTATGCTCCTTATATGGTCATATATACGTGTGTGATTCATAAATGCACAGTGGAAAGAAAGAAAACTTACATAGAACTAAGGCAGTCCTTTTCTTTTGTTGCAGGTAAAAGCAATCATTTTCTGCAGTCGCAATATCCCGCGCGTCCAGCACGCGCTTTCACGAGTTTCGTGTTAAACGTCAGCGAGAGCACAGATAGAACGAATATGGGTGTAGTGTTCATATGCTCAAAATATACCTTCGCTGGTTAACCATTTTTATTTCCTTAAATTTGTTTCACGGTAGTTATAACAAACATAATCTGAGATGAGCTTGAAAATTATGTCCCTAGGTATTTTATTAACTTTTGATTAAATAATAAAACACACTGAATGTATAAATCATATCAGTCCTGCCTTGCGGAGGTATAACTAAAATATATTTTCTTGAAAATATAGTTTTTATTTTTAAAAGCAGGAATGAAGTGATGTTTGATACAGTCGTCAATTACCGGAGGAAATCCAAAAGTGTTATTTTGACAAGATACGGACGGAAAAAAAAAATCTCGTGCGTTAAAAGTTGACCCTTTATTTTAGATATAAAAACACGTCAATAGAATAATCGAGCCCTCCTGAGTCTCTTAAGTTATGAATTAGAAAGAGGTTTTTATAACTTCAAATTATATAGCACAGAGCTTTGGTATGATTTGAACACGGCCTGGCAAAGGCAGGTGGCTACGTCGCTCGTCTCAAAATCTGAGAGCCGCAGGTTCGAATCCCAATCACACCAAACATACTCGCCCGTTCAGACGTAAAGGCATTACAATGTAACGGTCAATTCTACTCTTCGTTGGCAAAAGAGTAGCCCAAGATTTGGCGGTGAGTGGTGACGACTAGCTGTCTTCCCTCTAGTCTTCCACTGCTGAATTAGGAACGGCTAGTGGAGATAGCCATTCTGTAGCTTTGAGAGAAGTTTAAACACAAACAAGGATCGAACATAAAGAACGCGTTAGGCGAACACGTTCTTTATAAGTACTATATAACAAGAACTACAAGAGGTATTTCTTTCACCTGGATTGAATCAGTGTTTCATTGTTGTCCTTTCTATTGGTGCTTCAGACAAACTCACCCTGGAAGTAATTGTGGCGTCCGCGATATAAATTAGCATATTTTTATCCATTTTTTGAAGAAAGCTACAATTCTTTTTATAAAACAGGTTGAATCGAAAGGAGAGCTAGATTTTACACAACACGTACAAATCTCAAGTAAAGTACGATCAGTGACATCAAGATGCACAGGAGGAAGATGGAAACCGTATTGCATTACACAATGAAGCAATTTTTTTATTTTTCTTGTTCCTGGGCAGAAAGTGTTATTTCCCAATTGCTTAGGCCTAAAGTAAATGGAAAAGACCTATTTTTCTCTTAAAACTTTGCTTTTGTGAACTGGAAGCGTATAACGAAAGCATGATGGGAGAATATATTTGTGATGTATAACATTTTTGTATAACTTTAGTATAAATACATGTAAATCTTGATTCATATGTTGTTTTATTCAGACCTTATGTAAATGAAAATGTTCAAATTTTCCCGTTTTTACATAGAAAATAGGTTAATTTCTAAATTTCATAATCCAGGTCACAAAAGCAAAGTTTGAAGGCAATAATGGTCAGTTTTGTACTTTTACAATATAAGCAATTAAAAAATAACACATACTATCCAGGAACAAAATTTGTGTTACATAGTGTAATTCACGTTAGGCCTAGTATATTAATACTTTAACATCTTGGTATTTATGTCCAAACGTTGTACTGGGGTGTGTGATGTTAACCTCAACGACAATTTTGTTATTTACTCACATTAATATTCTGATTATTTCTCTCTTATTACTGTTTTTATTTTAATTAATTATTTACATGAGAAACAACATGCCCACATACAGCTAAAGACAGAGGAAGATGGTGAAGATGTGGGACGTTATGGACTAGAGTAGCCACAACTGCTTCTTTTATTATTCTATGTGAAGCTGGTAAAGTTGGAGTTAAACTGGATAAACATCAGGTACCAACTATACTATATATTTTACAACCAAATGGCAAAGTGCATTCGGTCGCATCAAACATGTTCGCCCTTTCAGCCGTGGGGACGTTACACAATGTAACGGTCAATCCCACTATTCGTTGGTAAAAGAGTAGCCCAAGAGTTGGCGGTGGGTGGTGATGACTAGCTGCCTTCCCTCTAGCCTTACACTGCAAAATTAGGGACGGCTAGCGCGGATAGCCCTCGTGTAGCTTTGCGCGAAATTCACAAAAACAATACAACCTAAGTAACGTCAGGTACCTCAACTAATTGTAGAATCTGTTTATTATGTAAGGGATCGATTTATAATATTACAACATCAACAAAAAGTATACTCCGTTATTAGAGCAGTAAGTGCGTTATAAGTGTAACAGTCAACTCCAACCAATGAGCCATTATCTAGTAGACGTTTTGTACAGTAATTCCATCAGCCTTTTTTAAACCATTATTCATAAGATGTTTTTTTAGACTAAATTAAAAATTAATCATTTTTTAGATGTTTTGTATACGAGACCGAACGACTCTCTACCCGTTAAGACATTATTTATAAGGCGTTTTGTGCGGTAGATCTAACACGTTTGTCCCGATTCAGTCATTTCTTTTGGAAGATGGTTTCTATGGTAGAACGAAAACCTTGTATCTATTCATTCATTATTTCTAAGGTCGTTTTAATGATTGGTGTTCGCTTGTTGTTTTTTTTAACAGTTAAAAGAAATTTGTATCAGTTAATAAAACTTTATTGCAATTTCGCGCAAAGCTACACGAGGGCGCTGTTGCAGTTAAACAAGATTCGTGAGAAACTAAAGTCTTCAAGTGGAAAAAAATAAATAAAAGAGAATAAAGTTGGAAGAACAAACCAGCAACCATTTGTTTTAGCAGCTCTTTCAGTAATACGTGGAATCACTTTAATAAGTTTGCAAAACACCTGTTACAGTATTCCCACTATTATTCGTTTTAAGAATACAGATACACTCTGTTGAAAGTGGTAATTATATGTCAATTCCGTTTTTGATATGGGTGGTATAGTGAACATTCTACTCAGATAACACAAGGCGGAGATAACAAGACAGTGTAATAAAAACACAAACATTCGAACAGCTGTTTCTAGCTTGCTCAGATCGCAACAAGTTGTACTGTACAACTACCAATTAATACGTTCATGAAAATGAATAGACGGATGTTTCGCAGATTGAATACGATATGAGATACTAGTGTTTATATTCAACACTACGGCAACATTATAATAACAGTTCGCTATTTCTTTCTTTAACAGTCGGAAATATCCTTGATAGAAGAAGATATTGTGACACAATTTTAAAAATAGTAACCGTATTACAGGGCCTGTTAAATGCACAATTAACTAAGACAAAGTGTCAAGGGAAAACGTTGTCACTGAACTTCTAGGTTTAACCCATATTTTTCACGTTAGTTGAGTGTAAGATATGTTTTGATCAAAGTACTAGTCCTAATTTACAAAACACACAAGGATTTTCACATAGTGATACATAAATCAAGTAACAGTTACGTAAAAGAGAAAACACCTTGGTAATGCTACTTAAGGAAGGTGTTACCTATACGTGTACTGCGTTATTCATTATCTAATGTCGCTTAAATATGTCTGTTTGTTGAACACTCTTTACCAAGAAACACCCAAATAACATGAGCTTATAAGGAAATAATTTATAGCGAGCATAAGTTGTATTTTTAGCGACTTTAACATGTTAAACAATATCTTAGATTACATTAATATTACTTCTTGTATTATTTTTCTGTTAAAACGTTAAACTGATTCGTTTGTTGTTTTCACAGAAATTAATTAATTTAACCACCGATAGAAGGACTTAAACCATAAATTTGATGTTTCCTGATCTCAATATACAGATTATGAATAAATTAATTCTTCAACAGAAATACAATTTCGGACTAGAACAACAATAATTACCAGTAATTGGTGAACTTATACACAACAATACAGAAATTATATAATGAATATGAAACATAAATCGTCTACTATTACTAAAGCTTTATGTACAGAGTGTCGTTTATTCAAAGTGTAGACTTGATAATTGTTATGGGATTTGTCTAACACTTCTAAGAAGAAACTTATGGAGATTATTTAGTTTAAACTAACATAACTTCCACTTGTTCTATACTTGAAACTTGTAATCTTCAAACTTCCAATTAAAGGTTGTACTTCGTGCTGTTATATTGAAATTAAACACAATATATTAAACAAAATATAAATCTGTCATTCTCTCAACACCTACCTAAATACAATAGAATACATATAAGGTCATATTCTATCCTGTCATCTTCAAATTAAACAAAAAAGATTAAATTACAGGTCATATTTTATCCTGTTATATTCGAATTATACTCACCAGATAATAATTACCTGGTTATTATGTTTATTATTTTCTAAATGCTTGAACTGTAACACGAAGATTAATATCTCCATGGTTTCCTTGACTTATAAAGTTTCCCTATTTTGAAACGTTTTTCCCTTCACACGGACATTAATTTATACTATGCATTATTTAGTTTGGTTGTAGAACCAAATTAAGTTATCTGCTATGTCTGCCTCAGAAGCCGGATTTTAACATTCGTTCCCTGGGAGAGAAGTTGCAATTTGCAGATCGCGGGCTCGAACCTTCGTCACCGAGCATGCTCGCCTATTTAGTCACAGAGGCGATATAATATTTTGACCAATCTCACTATTTGTTGGTAAAAAAAGTAGCTCAATAGTTGGCGGTGGGTGGTGATGACTAGCTGTCTTCCCTCTAGTCTCGGGCCTGGCATGGCCAAGCGCGTAGGGCGTGCGACTCGTAATCCGTAATCCGGGTTCGCGCCCGCAGCGCGCCAAACATGCTCGCCCTCCCAGACGTGGGGGCGTTATAATGTTACGGTCAATCCCACTATTCGTTGGTAAAAGAGTAGCCCAAGAGTTGGCGGTGGGTGGTGATGACTAGCTGCCTTCCTTCTAGTCTTACACTGCTAAATTAGGGACGGCTAGCATAGATAACCCTCGAGTAGCTTTGTGCGAAATTCCAAAACAAACAAACAAACAAACAAAATCATCTAGTCTCACACTGCTAAATTAGGAAACACTAGCGCAGATAGCCCTGGTCTAGCTTTGCGCGAAATTCAAAGCAAACAAACCCACCGAGCGTGTGTGAGTGAAATGCCACTGGCTCATCCAAATGTCTGTTTCCGTTCCCAGATTTCAGATGATGTGGTTTTATGGAATAGATCCGACGCTCCAATCACAGCAGCGATAAACTGAAAACCACATTTAAATGGAATAGAAAATTGCTGTAAGGAATAGAGAATCAAGATAAACGCCCCTAAATCCCGAATTATATTCTTCAAACAGAACAGCAAAAAATCTTTAATATTATACTTCTATAGAAGTCTTCTCTCAGTAGCCAGACGAATTTGATTTCAGGGTTTAACATACGCATCTAAACTAAATGTATACAAATGATATTAAAAACAGAATCTGGCAAAACCGAAGTTTGCACAACGTCTGACTGGCAACAAAAGGGGGCGCTCTAATCTGAAACATACTCAAAATTATATACAGAACTTACACTCATACATCCAGGGGGTAGAGTGTGGTTGCCTAGCAGAGTTAAATGTAGTCAAATCAGACGTAAACAAGCTATAAACGATACAAAATTTAACAGACACCAGATCATCCAGAAGTCCCAGATGTACAAACACATCATTCTTACCAAATGACATCACCATGTTGTCAGACAGGCTTAACTACAGATCAGTATATCACTTTTACAAATATCTTAATAAAACGGAGTCGTCAAGAACACGTGAAACTTTATCGCACGTGATGATAATAGACCTAGGTATCTCTCATCACTAAATCCAATAAGTAATCTATGGCTACCTACTACTGGGCAAACCGGTAGCAAGACATAAAGTCAACTTTATTTCAAAAATAGTTTATTAATGTGTATATATATGTTTTCAATTTATATTTATGGACCTGTTTAGGGGAAAAACTTTATGTTCACAAAGAAAACATAAAGTTTATGTCCGAAAAAAAAATTGATGTTTATATATTCCTGGGCATGGTCTCAAATGACGCATGTAGTGATTGCGTGATGTAAGAATGGGTTTGCTTAGCTACAAAACAATACATGACTAAAGCATTAATATGGATTTTGTCCAACACACAAGAACTAAATCAATAGTCAAGGAAGGAGGTGGAACTTCAGGTGAAGCTGATCCTTCAAGGTCATATGACAAACAACAATCAAATAAAGGTATAACTAATCCTCACAGGTCACGTGACCAAACAACAACCAAATAAAGGTATACCTGATCATCACAGGTCACGTGACAAACAACAACCAAATAAAGGTATACCTCATCCTCACAGGTCACGTGACAAACAACAACCAAATAAAGGTATACCTGATCCTCACAGGTCACGTGACCAAACAACAACCAAATAAAGGTGCGCCTGATCCTCCTAGGTTACGTGACAAACAACAACCAAATAAAGGTGTATCCGATCCTTACAGGTCACATGATCAAAAATAAATAAATAAAGGTGTACCTGATCCTCCCAGATCACATGACCAAATAACCAAATGAAACAACACGTAACTATAACACTATGTAACACAAGTTTTGTTCATGGATAGTATGTGTTATTTCTTAATTGCTTATTTGTAAACGTATAAAAATTGGCCATTATTCCCTTCAAACTTTGCTTTTGTGACCTCGATAATGAAATTTAGAAATTAACCTATTTTCTATGTAAAAACGGGCAAATTTGCACATTTTCATTTACATAAGGTCTGAATAAAACAACATATGAATCAAGATTTACATGTATTTATACTAAAGTTATACAAAAATGTTTAGAAATAAGTAGTTTTTCGAGATTTGTGACTGTAACGTAAATCACTTTCACGTATCAGTCCCCAAATATAGTCTCCCGTCATGTTTTCATAAAACGCTTCCAGTTCACAAGAGCAAAGTTTGAAGAGAAAAATAGGTCTTTTACATTTACGTTAGGCATAAACAATTGGGAAATAACACTTTCTGCCCAGGAACAAAAAAAGGTAAAAAAATTATCAGGTAGTAAGTACTAAATAAATTTATCTAATATTATGAGCCTTTAGTAACTGTGAGCAATCAGTACCATAGTAACGTTACTATTGTTCTCTCCTAAAGTTTTGTAATAACAGACGAATATCCAAATACAGAAACAAACGATTTTTAACACACCACGTTTGTATGACGAAATAATAACTACGCACCTTGAGTACTTCACCAACTAACATTTGGAGATGATGTGGGGTTGGGTGTGAGATTTAACGATAAATAGACGTGGGTTAGTAGTTGGGGTTTCTTTATATATAGACGTGGGTTAGTAGTTGGGGTTTCTTTGGGAACTAATTATTTCTATCGAATATTGTCAAACATGATTAGCAGTTAACGAGCATCCGTCGCTCTTTCTCTCTCTTTGGGCCCAACATGGCCAAGCGTGTTAAGGCGTTCGACTCGTAATCCGAGGGTCGCGGGTTCGAATTCCGGTCGCACCTAAAGAACATGCTCGCCCTTTCAGCCGTAGGGGCGTTATAATTCAATGGTCAATCCCACTATTCGTTGGTAAAAGAGTAGCCCAAGAGTTGGCGGTGGGTGGTGATGACTAACTGCCTTCCCTCTAGTCTTACACTGCTAAATTAGGGACAGCTAGCGCAGATAGTCCTCGAGTAGCTTTGTGCGAAATTTAAACACAAACAAACAAAACTCTCTCTCTCTCTTAACCTGTGGTCGTGGTTTGAGATTCAATCGGCTATTTCAGAGTCAACTATTTTTTGTTTTTGGACTTTTGTGCTAGAATTTCATGTTCTTCATATAATAGTTTGGAATGAAAATGATCTGTCCTTTCGAACCAACATCTGGTGCACACGATCAAGAAACAAATGTATTGTTGGAGTATTTTGTCACTTCAATCTTCAAAAGTGTATCAGAAGCTGAGGAGATGTCTTGTCAGTCATAACGAATCTCCAACATTTACAGGAAAAATTATGTTGTGTGTTTAATCTTGAAATAAAACGAGCAGAAATGTTCCTTTCTGTCTGAAACGACGTGTAAAAAAATAGTTTTTTTATATCAAATTGTACATTTTGTTTTAGTAATTTATCTTCTCCATAAAGTGAGAAGGGACGATAACAGTAGTGGGAAAAATGTTGATTGTTAAGATAGAAAACCATGAAATAATGTTACATTGGTTTGTTTGTATGTTTTATAATTAGGCACAAAGCTACACAAGGGGCCATCTGTACTCTATTCACCACAGATATCGAATTCCGCTTTCTAGCGATGTGAGTGCGCAGATGTATCGCTGGGTCACTGGGAGGCATATTACATTTGCATAAATAATACTGAATAGCTAATTAAAATTTTTTCATTTATACATCTAATATCAACTACTGCGATACTTTAATGTTACTATTTCACAGAATTCAACTAATAAGTCCAAGAGTCACTTGTCACTTATTTACTTTTTAACTAAAAATGTTACGTTACTTTGGAATGTTTGTTTGTTTATAATTTTAATGAAAAAGTGACGTGAATGTCAGTTATTAAAAGAGAGCGAAGATGCAATAGCAGAATAAATCTTAGAGACAGAATAAAACTGAAAGATCTAATCTAAAGGCAATGATGATATATAAAAACAGACGTTGTAATTTCTAATGTTGAACATATACTGTGTTCAACCATCACTCATAAGCCTAAACTACAAATCCAAAAATCTACTCAGTTTAAACACGATTGGCTTACATTATTTAGCCTAATAATTTCATAAAAACATTAGATAATCTGTAGAGAGGTTTGTTTCCTCGGCAACCCCGCTTCATACATCGTATTTGTTTATTATTTGTTTCAAATAATACTTTTGAATTATAGACTAAAGAGAACGCAGCTGGTAAACAACATCCACAAACAAACCTCAGGATACTCTAATCGAATAGTTGGATTGGATCGTCAAACTGAGGGAATCATATTATTTTGCAAAGGTACACGAACCATGAACTCTCGGATCAACGCTAACTACAAGGGCATGTTCTAGTCCTGTGTGATGAGTACTTAATATATCAGTTATTGGTGAACATTTGATAGTAACTAACAATAATAAAGTAAAACCAGACACCAGAGTCCTTCACATTTAACGTTGGCATGGTGCAACATTAACATACGACAGTAACTGATAGAAAGTTGGAAACTTCTGTTAACCTCACCTATACAATTCGTAGCACATGAACACTGAAATAATGAACATCACATACAGTATAATTTAAGCCTACGGGTTTCGGTTTACACACACATGTTTAACTACTCAAACCCAAATTCAAAACTCCGAATCTAAGGCGTCTGAAAGAATTCAATAATTAATAATTTATTCTACGATCCCTTGATCTAATATGTTACATTATCGTACGTAACGAACGTCAATCCTCAATCAACAATTACAACTACAAGAGACTATTTTTCAAACGTATTACACAATGCCTTAAATTGGCAATATATTTTTCAGCCTGAATGGACTTGGACAAAATTTAGGGTACGTTTCAACTATGACCAAACGTACAAATTATTAATTTTTAGAATGTCAACATCATAGTCACAGCAAAATCACAAAAAATTTAAAATCCTTATTTTTTTTCACATTATTTTTGCTCTGTGACTCAGTTAAAATGGATCGGATTTCGATACAACTCGGTGGACGTATGTAGAACATTACTTCTTATTGTTCTGCCAAAAGAGGTTCGTGTCCGTCGAAAATGACGAACAAACAGACACATTTTCGTGTTATTTGATAGCAGAATATAACCAACGCTTAGTGGCGAAGAGTGTGTCTTCTAGCGAGAGTACCAGTAGTTAAAATTATGTTAAATATCTGGACTTATCGTAGGATAAAAATTCCATGATCAGTGAGTGGTCTGTGTAATACACACAGGTCATGTCAAGTCACTTACCTTATCCGTTAGTCTAACCACGTACAAACTTTAGACTGAGTTTACTTTTACTGATATGAATAATGCCAGGTGCATAAATAATACACGATTCTTCTTAATATTAATTGTAAAATGAAACTTATTTATTGGTCGGATATATAAATATTTGCTACTGAGAAAATACAACTGCTTATGATCAACAAGAAAAAAACACGTGATATATATATATATATATCAGACTCAACAACAAAACCCTCGAAAACTAATTTGAAAGCAAAATTATTGTTTTTTTTATTTTGCAAAAAGCTACATGAGGAGTATCTGCGCTAGCCGTCCCTAATTTAACAATGTAAGACTAAAGGGAAGGCAGTCAGTCGTTGTCACCCACCGCCAACTCTTGGACTACTTTTTTACGAACGAATAGTGGGATTCATCGTACATTATAACGCCCCGCGGCTGAAAGAGCGAGCATGTTTGGTGTGACGAGGATTCGAACCCGCGAGCTCCGGATTTCGAGTCGAGTGCCTTAACCACCTGGCCAGGCCGGGGCCTATAGAAATTATACTAACGAAAACAGAGTAAACGAAATTTAAAAGAATTTGTTTACTTCTTTCTGATCTTCGAACAATGTTCCAAGTAAGGTTTCTTAGCTAAGCCTTTCCTAACCTTGAACTGCCACTAAATCTTCGGCTAATCTTATCTGACTAAACAGAGGGCTATCTGTGTTCTGCTCACGAATTGTATTGAAATCAGATTTTTAGTGTTGTAAGTCTTCAGACGTACTGCTTATACTGTTCTTACAGAGGTTTTTTTTCATAAGTTTAACATCGGTTTCCATGTGGACCTTGTGAATTTTGAATTTGAATTTGCAACTGTGTAAATGTTGGCATGACGGTAAGTAACTCCTATTGCATTAAATGTTGACATTAGAGTAAATAACTCCTATTGTATAAATGTTGACATGACGGTAAGTTATTCTTATTGAATGAAATGTTGACATGACAATAACTTACTCTTACTGGATTAAATGTTGACACGACAGTATGTTACTGTTATTTGCATTAAATGGTGACGTCACATTAAAAACTTCTGTTGGATTAAGTGTTGACATGATATTAAATAACGCCTATTGTATTAAATATTGACATGACAGTAAATAGTTCTTATTGCATTAAATGTTGACATGACATTAAATAATTCCTATTGTATTAAATGTTGACATGACAGTAAATAGCTCCTATTGCAATAAATGTTAACATGAGAGTAAGTAACTGTTATTTGCATTAAATGTTGACATGATAATAAATAACTCTTATTTCATTAAATATTGGCATGACAAAAATAACTGCTATTGTATTAAATGTTGAGATGACAGTAAATAATACCCATTGCATTAAATGTTTACATGATAGTAAGTAACTTTTATTTGCATTAAATGTTGACATGACAGCAAATAAATCTTACTGCATTAAATGTTAACATGACAGTAAATAAATCTTACTGCATTAAAAGTTGACATGACAGTAAATAACTCTTATTGGATTAAATATTGACATGACAGTAAGTAACACTTATTGTATTAAATGTTGACATGACAGTAAGTAACACTTATTGTATTAAATGTTGACATGACAGTAAGTAATACTTATTGTATTAAATGTTGACATGACAGTAAGTAACTCTTATTGTATTAAACGTTAACATGACAGTAAGTAACTCTTATTGTATTAAATGTTAACATGACAGTAAGTAACTTTTATTGTATTAAACGTTAACATGACAGTAAGTAACTTTTATTGTATTAAACGTAAACATGACAGTAAGTAACTTTTATTGTATTAAACGTTAACATGACAGTAAGTAACTTTTATTGAATTAAACGTTAACATGACAGTAAGTTGCTGTTATTCAGGTTTAAGATGAGCTGAGTTTAGTTTTGTTAATCTGCACGACATCCTTTCCCGCTTTTCCACTTTTAAACTAGAAGGAAAGCAACTATTCAACAGTTCTTATTTCGAACTCTTGGGCCATTTTATTCGAACACTGGGATTTGATCTTCACTCTTATAACTCACTCATGTTCTCAAAGTACAACAGGCGTTTTTGTTCGATTTGTTTTAACAGGAACCACAAACGAACTATGGACCGTTAGATTCACTCCATTCAAGAGAGTGAGAGAGACGATATAACCAGATAACTTACACTTCATTTATGAACTAGTCAGCTCCGAATGAAGACATTTATTGTAAGAAATATTACTTTCTCAAACCCACACAGTTCTGCGGAATATACATAACTTCTGGAACAGGTTATTGTTAATGAAGAACTTAACAAAATAGAAAAATAAAAAAACAGTTACATGAAAATTGACTAATATAATTAAGGAGGTACTCCGTATAAGGAAATAAATATAACTCGGTCTGAAGTGCCAACAAAGTTATATTTTAAACAGCACGTGCATAAGTTCTGAAATGTTATACCTAGTCTAACGAATTAGGCAACAAACAGACAGTCTGGGCGCATTATCTAAGATGTGACAGCCAAATGAAGCTTGTCTCATTGGAAATTACTGTCTCTTTCGCATTAAAGCCGTAACTCATATAGGTGTGGCTAGGTATATCAAAGTCATACATTATGTATGTGAAAGTCGACGTTGTGAACGCGGTAAATACAGGATAGGCCACATCTTTGGAAAACAACATAAGTACATACTTGCACACACAGAGAGACGATTTTGTCCCATAAGTCATTGCGCATGGGTGACACGTTGTACTGGTAAAGGCTATAGTGCAAGGATGTGGTGAAAAGAGACGCCATGTGCTATTCAAATGATTGAGAGATTAAGCCTTGGGGCCAGACATAAACCACATACGATTATATTTTGCTCACTTTTGTTTTATTCTTACAGTATACGTTTGTTCGAACAAATTCAAATTTTTGAAAGACAGTGGTTGACTTATTTGGAAACATAATTCAAAGGTGTTTTATAGACATTAAATCCAAGACTTTTGAGCTTTTTTAGTCAAATTATAACCAACGAAACACCAGAGGGAAGTCTCAAACAATCATTTTCCAAACTCAAACACTTTAATTACGCAAGGTGGTGTTACTTAAAACATTATATTATCCTGCTACTGTTATGCTGCCATTGGAATAGTTTATCAATAAGCATCACAGGTGTTGTTTTGTTTCCAACCTTCGACTCTAAGGAAATTAAAATGTGATGAAGTGTTTAATGACACAGCTAGTGACAAAATTAAAATGTGGGACCTGGCATGGCCAGGTGTGTTAAGGCGTTCGATTCGTAATCTGAGAGTCGCGGGTTAAAATCCTCGTCGCACCAAACATGCTCGTCCTTTCAGCCGTGGAGGCGTTATAATTTACGATCAATCCCACTATTCGTTGGTAAAAAAAGTAGCCCAAGAGTTGGCGGTGGGTGTTAATGACTAGCTGCCGTCCGTCTAGTCTTCTACTAGTAAATTAGGGGTGGCTAGCGCAGAAAGCCCTCTTGTAGCTTTGCGCGAAATAAAAAACAAACATACAATTAAAATGAGACGAAATATTTAGTGAATTTTCCAGAACACAAGACCAATGAAAGAGAGATACTCAAACACTACAACGTTTTAAATGTTTGTTCGATACATGTCGTTATATAATACTGCCCCAAGTGTTAAACATACGTATTTTATGAGGTATTATATTATAAATCCCCGATTACTAGGCATTCGTATTAAGAAACGAATTGTTCCAATGGTTCAAATGTTAGATACAAGTATTGTGTGAGCAATTATATTCTAATTTACATGAACATTTCATAAAATATTTACCAAACATTGTACCTTGACATGAATAATAAATATTTCACATAAGAAGTTATCTTTTCAAGTTTTATTCAACTGAACAAATGAGTGCGAAAGCTTTTCCCATCAGAGACTATGTCGAACAAAAAGCATTATATATATATACATTGGTGGCCACAAATTGACTTAATATATATATATATATGTATGTATATACACTGGTGGCCAAAATAATACCTACTATATATATACACACACACACACACACACACTGGTAGTCAAAATCTTAAAGCCAATGAACATACAGAAGAAATATGCATTTTGCGTTGTTAGACTCAACCACTTGTTTGAGTAGAGCTTCGAAAGATGAAAATAGGAAAATGGAAAATAAAAATAAAAAACTTTTTAGCATTTACTAGGGAAAATGTGAACACTATGAAATTAGCTTAAATACTAGCTGGTCAAAAGTTTAAGGCCATACTGAAACGAAGCGTTAATCGGTAAACACGTAACGAAATTAAGTGTGTTTGTGTTTTTTGTATAGCAAAGCCACAAAGGGCTATCTGCTCAGCCCACCGAGGGAATCGATTCCCTGATTTTAGCGTTGTAAATCCGGAGACATACCGCTGTACTAGCGGGGGGCCGAAAGTTAGTCATTTTGTTCAAGCATTAGCGTTGTCAGCATCTTCTACTGACATCTGTGTTACATTGGGTAAAAACATGATAAAGGCTAAAATATTGACGGAGTTTGAACGTGGCAGAATTGTCGAGCTGTAAAAGCAAGGTCTCTCTCAACGTGTCATCAGTGGTGAGATTGGGCGTAGTAAAACTGTTGTTATAAATTTATTAAAAGAACCTGAAGGATACGACACGAGAATTTCCAGTGGTCGGTCCAAAAAAATTTCGCCGGCGTTGAGTAGAAGGATTTGACGAGTTGTACAGTAAGACAACTGAACCCCATTGAAAATATTTGGGGGTAGATGGCAAGGGAAGTCTATAGAAATGGACGTCAATTCCAAACAGTGCATGATCTTTGTGAAACCATCTTCCCCACTTGGAATAACATTCCAGTCAGTCTTCTGCAAACGCTTATATCGACCATGTCAAAGCGAATGTTTGCAGTTATTCGTAATGACGGCCGTGCAACTCACGACTGAGACCTCGTGTTGGGTATTTCCTACCCTATTCAGGACTTCTTTTTGGTACGGTCTTAAACTAGCCTATTAGTATTTTGGTGAAGCATCATAAAAATGACAAAATAGTATCATTTTTGTAGAATAAGACACTATTAACTGTTATATTTGTTTGTTGGTTTTAATTTCGCGCAAAACTACACGAGGGTTATCTGCGCTAGCCGTCCCTAATTTAGCAGTGTAAGACTAGCAAGAAGGCAGCTAGTCATCACCACCCACCGCCAGCTCTTGGGCTACTCTTTTACCAATGAATAGTGGGATTGACGGTCACATAATAACGTCCACACGGCTGAAAGGTCGAGAATGTTTGGTGTGACGGGAATTCGAACCCGTGACCCTCAGGTTACGAGTCGAGTGCCTTAACTACCTGACCATGCCGGGCCTTTAAATTTAATACATTTCAGAATATTTGCTGACTTAAAAAGAGACAGAAAAATTGATTTTGGTACCAAAATCAATGCGAAGAAAAGGGTGAAGAAATTTCAAAAGTTTTTTTTCTCCTATTTTTGAGGAAGTTTTAGCACAACGGATTAAGTGACTGAAACCTTTCGCAGTATTTGCGTTGGATTTCCGGTCGACTTTTTTTTTTATTCAATTTATACATTATTCTCGATAAGTATACATGTAAGATGTTCTAAATTAGTTTCTGAAACTGAGCTGAGTGATATTTTACATTTAATGTGTTTTTTTTTTCTTATTTATGACAAAGCTATACTGAGGCTATTTGCCGCAGTCTCTGTTGTCAACTGCTAACCAGAGGAAAGAAAGCCAGTTGGCAGCACCTTTCCACCATCATTCAAGGAACTGACTGTCACTCTTATGGCAGCACCTTTCCACCATCATCCAAGGAACTGACTGTCACTCTTATGGCAGCACCTTTCCACCATCATCCAAGGAACTGACTGTCACTCTTATGGCAGCACCTTTCCACCATCATCCAAGGAACTGACTGTCACTCTTATGGCAGCACCTTTCCACCATCATCCAAGGAACTGACTGTCACTCTTATGGCAGCACCTTTCCACCATCATCCAAGGAACTGACTGTCACTCTTATGGCAGCACCTTTCCACCATCATCCAAGGAACTGACTGTCACTCTTATGGCACCATCCTTTCCACCATCATCCAAGGAACTGACTGTCACTCTTATGGCAGCACCTTTCCACCATCATCCAAGGAACTGACTGTCACTCTTATGGCAGCACCTTTCCACCATCATCCAAGAAACTAACTGTCACTCTTATGGCAGCACCTTTCCACCATCATCCAAGGAACTGACTGTCACTCTTATGGCAGCACCTTTCCACCATCATCCAAGGAACTGACTGTCACTCTTATGGCAGCACCTTTCCACCATCATCCAAGGAACTAACTGTCACTCTTATGGCAGCACATTTCCACCATCATCCAAGGAACTGACTGTCACTCTTATGGCAGCATCTTTCCACCATCTTCTAAAAACTGACTGTCACTCTTTTAAAGCTCCTATATATTAGAGAGGAAGGAACATTTTGTGGTACAGCACGGATTCGAACTCGACTCGCCAACACCAAAATCCAGAACTCTTAACAAGGCCACACCCGTGCCCATTAACGGGTGATGGATAGTAAAAAGGTAACTCCTCTGTTATTATACGACATAATTCTTTGAATAGGTTCACCTAGGATCTTTATAAAAAAAACTATGCTATTTCTATTGTTCTCCAACACGCTACTTGAGTAATTCTGTTCCAGTTTATTTTTTTACACTTTTTTTCTGTCTCTTCTCTGACTCAAAAATACACATTAAATACTTATTTCAGTAACAACAGCAACTTCAGGTGCTACAACTTCCACTAGTTAGGAATATAAGTCATTAAAACAATTCATCATTAATTTGTTATATAAGGTGTGAAATACATTTTTTTTTTGGTAAAGGCACCCGACTCGTAATCCTAGGGTCGCGAGTTTGAGTCCACGTCACACCAAACATGCTCGCCCTTTCAGCCTTGGGGCGTTGTAATGTGACAGTCAATCCCAATATTCATTGGTAAAAGAGTAGCCCCAAGACGTGGCGATGGGTAGTGATGACTAGCTGCCTTCCCTCTAGTCTTACACTGCTAAATTAGTGTCGGCTAATGTAGATAGCTCTCGTGTCGCCTTGCGCGAAGTTGACAAAAAATCTGTGTATATATGCGTATGGGAGTTGAATTAATATATCTTCCTATTTTTTAAAAAAATAAAGTATTTATATAACTCACGCCTGCGAATTTCAACTTCATAAAAGTTGTTTGGTTTTAATAATGGATTTTTAATTATTCGACTAGGCAGATTTTGAAAATAACATTCAATTATTTTTCTATCATGCAAGGATTTTTTGTCAGTCGGAAGAAAAACATTGTTACTTAGATCAAATTACCATTTCATTTACCAGAGTAAACATGTTTTATTATTATGTTCACTATATTTTGGTTCTGGAACGATCGATAAGACTCTCACGTCGCGATTGGTCTAGAGAAATCTACAGCCAGTGGTTGTCAACATTTTAAGCACAACAAAATGTGACTAAATTTCAGTGAAAAAGATTCATTTATGCAAAAGAACATATGACGTTTTATGAAAAGTCCGTACGTGATGGAGTAAAATGGATATCATTTTCGGATTCAGCGTGCAGGAATTTTATTATAACATATAAACCAACGAGGCCTATGTAATTCATAGATCTTTTTACTCTATTAATTTATTTATGTGGCCTGGCATGGCCAAGCGCGAAAGGCGTGCGACTCATAATCCGAGGGTCGCGGGTTCACGCCCGCGTCTCGCCAAACATGCTCGCCCTCCCAGCCGTGGGGGCGTTATAATGTTACGATCAATCCCACCATTCGTTGGTAAAAGAGTAGCCCAAGAATTGGCGGTGGGTGGTGATGACTAGCTGCCTTCCTTCTAGTCTTACACCACTAAATTAGGGACGGCTCGGTGCAGTGGGCTAACAACCTACTCACTTAAATACCTGTTGAAGAATCCGCAAGCGACTGCGGCCCTATGTTCCTTGAATGAATCTAATGGTGATAACTAACTAACTAAATTTATTTAAATACTTCAGGTAAATTAATATTTTTGTTTGTTTTTGGATTTCGCGCAAAGCTACACAAGGATTATCTGCGCTAGCCACTCTAAGGTTACCTGAACTAGCTGTTCCTAATTTAGAAGATGGACTGGGAGGGAAGCGGTTAGTCAATGCCACCCACCACCAAGTAGCTGTTGGGCTGTTATCTGTTAACAAAAACTGAGATTGACAATAGCATCATAGCGCTCCTTCTGTGAAAGGCAAGCAGGTTCTGTGATGGGATTCTAACCCGAGACCCAAAGATTACAAGACAAGTGATTTAGTTACCAGACCATAACAGATCGTTTCGTGAATAGCCAGCTCTTACAAGAATATGTTACTGACCGAATGAAAACTTGGTAATACAGAAGAGTAACATGCAACCAAATAGATGTTTTTATAAAAGTGTCTCAAAATACATTGGCATCAGGGTTTCCACACCATATTATTGGTGAATTTACATACACAGTAGTAATGCAGTTGTTGGTTTTATGAAACCCAATATCAGATATTTCGAGTTAGAAATAGAACAGGATGATAGTAAAAAATCTCTTTTGACTCAATCAGTCCAAATACTTCATTTTATTAAAGGGCGGTGCCAAAAAATATAGTTGAACTTTATAAACTACAAACAATGCCTTATCTGCTTCCACGGCCACACAACCCTTTCCAATTTTCATGATAACAAGCAAGTTATTGACATGTTACGTCATCTAGTATGTAAAATGGATGGAAATACACGTAGTACTAAGTAATACCGCGCTAAAATGTAGCTAATGTTGTCCTAATTTTTACAGTAACGGCTGAGAGATCCATGTGCTCATGGCGGGAACTGTGATGTATTTCTGGTCACAGGGTTGTACAGATTCGTTAGATATCTAGAGAAAAAAATAACTTCTAATCATTCACAGTTAGGTGGATTAGCGGAAATAAAAGTTCAAGTAGTAAATAACACGTAAACGATTTCATGGAATATAATATGACAGACAGCATTTAATGACCGATTATTTATACGAGCCATCCGCGGACAAGAACTGTGACAGATCATATCTACTGACTGTGAGTTGATCACAAACCATTCACAGACAAGCATTTTGACAGACTGTTCACTAACCGTCAACTAATCTCAAACTATCTATATTTAAGCATTGAAACAGAAAATATTCACTAACGGGCTGCTAGTAGGTGAACAGTGTTAAATTGGCTAAAGCAAGTCTAGATAGGTTGCGAAGAGACTCACTATATGGAGAAATGTTAGCACTTAGTTATATGACATTGAAGTAAAATTCTGCAACATTTAATGTGTAGGAAAATGAAAATTGATAAAATCCAGATGAAATGAAAATCGGTCATCTCCCGATAAAAATCACAACTTACAAAACTTTGTTTTCCTTACATCCGTGATTGTTGTCTGCACAGTGTTGGATGAATAATAAAAGGCATATGTAAGTTTGTGGTTCTTCAGGTGTCTCTTTGCTCTAAGCATTTAAAATATAGACTAATAATTAACATCAACTACAGCCGTAAGACGTCCAAGCAGTATTACAAAGATATCTAAACCGGCGAGTGGAACCTTATGAATGTTTTTAATTAATACGGGTGTAATACGACCGTGGTTACAGTTCAAAGTTCAGAAAAAAAAACAGTATCACCATCAAATGTTCAAAGAAGGTCTTTTTGCTTGAATAAAGGAACGTGGACATTTATGGCTGAACGGGGTGATAACGGATCTTCTGTGAGTGAAAACATTATCAACTGGATACCATTTGGTCAAGACATCTACAAACATCATATCTGGACAACTACAGGTTCGAACAGTGACTTGGGAACATGGAAGTTATATGAAATTGGTATAAAGTTTCAAGATTTGTCTCTGAATCTCTTTAGTCCATATCAGTACTAGTGTCAAACCTCATCTTCATTCAAGATTTGTCTCTGAATCTCTTTAGTCCATATCAGTACTAGTGTCAAACCTCATCTTCATTCAAGATTTGTCTCTGAATCTCTTTAGTCCATATCAGTACTAGTGTCAAACCTCATCTTCATTCAAGATTTGTCTCTAAATCTCTTTAGTCCATATCAGTACTAGTGTCAAACCTCATCTTCATTCAAGATTTGTCTCTGAATCTCTTTAGTCCATATCAGTACTAGTGTCAAACCTCATCTTCATTCAAGATTTGTCTCTGAATCTCTTTAGTCCATATCAGTACTAGTGTCAAACCTCATCTTCATTCAAGATTTGTCTCTGAATCTCTTTAGTCCATATCAGTACTAGTGTCAAACCTCATCTTCATTCAAGATTTGTCTCTGAATCTCTTTAGTCCATATCAGTACTAGTGTCAAACCTCATCTTCATTCAAGATTTGTCTCTAAATCTCTTTAGTCCATATCAGTACTAGTGTCAAACCTCATCTTCATTCAAGATTTGTCTCTGAATCTCTTTAGTCCATATCAGTACTAGTGTCAAACCTCATCTTCATTCAAGATTTGTCTCTGAATCTCTTTAGTCCATATCAGTACTAGTGTCAAACCTCATCTTCATTCAAGATTTGTCTCTAAATCTCTTTAGTCCATATCAGTACTAGTGTCAAACCTCGTCTTCATTTAATAGATGAGTTACAATTAGTTAGACAAATGACTAAACCAGCGTCAGTAACATCTCTCAGCAAGCCTTAACTTATAATTATCCTCTGAAAAACTTGAAAATGCAACGATAGCCATCAACAGATCATATATCAACCGTATAACATTATCTTTAGTTATCTTCCATGCTAATAATCCATCAGCCGTGTAACATTATCTTTTATTTGTCTTCCATGACAAGAATCCATTAGCCGTGTAACATTATCTTTTATTTGTCTTCCATGACAAGAATCCATTAGCCGTGTAACATTATCTTTTATTTGTCTTCCATGCTAAGAATTCATCAGCCGTGTAACATTATCTTTTAGTTGTCTTCCATAACAAGAATCCATCAGCCGTGTAACATTATATTTTAGTTGTCTTCCATGCTAAGAATCCATCAGCCGTGTAACATTATCTTTTAGTTGTCTTCCATGCTAATAATCCATCAGCCATGTAACATTATCTTTTAGTTGTCTTCCATGACAAGAATCCATTAGCCGTGTAACATTATCTTTTAGTTGTCTTCCATGCTAAGAATCCATCAGCCGTGTAACATTATCTTTTAGTTGTCTTCCATAACAAGAATCCATCAGCCGTGTAACATTATATTTTAGTTGTCTTCCATGCTAAGAATTCATCAGCCGTGTAACATTATCTTTTAGTTGTCTTCCATGCTAATAATCCATCAGCCATGTAACATTATCTTTTAGTTGTCTTCCATAACAAGAATCCATTAGCCGTGTAACATTATGTTTTATTTGTCTTCCATGCTAAGAATCCATCAGCCGTGTAACATTATCTTTTAGTTGTCTTCCATGCTAAGAATCCATCAGCCATGTAACATTATCTTTTAGTTGTCTTCCATGACAAGAATCCATCAGCCATGTAACATTATCTTTTAGTTGTTTTTCATAACAAGAATCCATTAGCCGTGTAACATTATATTTTATTTGTCTTCCATGACAAGAATCCATCAGCCGTGTAACATTATATTTTATTTGTCTTCCATGACAAGAATCCATCAGCCGTGTAACATTATCTTTTAGTTGTCTTCCATGCTAATAATCCATCAGCCATGTAACATTATCTTTTAGTTGTCTTCCATAACAAGAATCCATTAGCCGTGTAACATTATGTTTTATTTGTCTTCCATGCTAAGAATCCATCAGCCGTGTAACATTATCTTTTAGTTGTCTTCCATGCTAAGAATCCATCAGCCATGTAACATTATCTTTTAGTTGTCTTCCATGACAAGAATCCATCAGCCATGTAACATTATCTTTTAGTTGTTTTTCATGACAAGAATCCATCAGCCGTGTAACATTATATTTTAGTTGTCTTCCATGACAAGGATCCATCACCTGCTTTGTGTTACCTTCTAGCAGTCAACCATACTAAATAGTGTTTATACATATGAAATGACATGAACAATATTGAAACATTTGTGTTGTTGGACCATAGTGACATCTGTTAATTGGTCTTTTCGTTAACCCTAAAATAACCAAATACTATAAGTTCGTTTGTTTTAACGGTAGCTGTTGAATGTATTTAGAAAGTTTAGGATATTGTTGAACTAACGTATAGGAAACAACACGAAATAATTTTCATTGGACAATTATTGATAACAAACATTTTTGGAGCTTATAACAATAATGTGTTTCCAAACAGTTCTCGAGAACATTCTGCCTCTTTCATGTTTCAAGAATATACGACTCAGATTGCTTCAACTGACTCTTTATTAGTAAGTAGGCTATTAAGACATTCCAGTATAATTCGAGTAAAATGGTTGTATTTTGATTAATACAATAGTGGTCACTTCGGTCACTCGGAGTACTAGAGAGATGGTAGAAAGAAATTCTGTCTCGTGCCCCTGATAAGAATCCTATCTCTTTATTCAGTTGAAGTTTCTCACTCAACTGGTTATCTGTTTGATTAGTGCAATGAATGGAACAGTTTAAATCGAATAACTTTTATTTGTTCTTTAAATTTACAGTTGCTCATATCAATCCAAGCTTCATGGTTTTATTTTGAATTTTGCGAACGTCCACACGAGGGCTATCTGCACTAGCCGTCCCTAATTTAGCAGTTAGTAAAGGGAAGGCATCTAGTCACCACCACCCACCGCCAATTCTTGGTCTACTCTTTCACCAACGAATAGTGAGACTGACGGCAACATCATAATGTCCCCACGGCTGAAAGGGCGAACATGTTTGGTGTGACGGGATTCGAACCCACGACCCTCGGATTACGAGTCGAGATCCTTGACCACCTGGCCGTGCCGAGCTCTCCTTCATGGTAACACATCTTCGATATCGTAAGTATCACCATACATGCGAATGGAGACACCAACAATAAATCTTTACGTTACCTTGAAAATCTATTCAGATCACGTTAAATAACAGTAGTTGTTTTTATTTGTTGTCCTTTTTTTTGGTGGAGGCTTTGTGTTTTCTAGATAATACATGAACAAAAAGGTCTCTTAAACGTCACCTAATTTTACAAATCCAGAGCAAAGCTGTTTTTCAATGTTATTTTTATCTATTAAAAAATTAATGCGGGTAAAAATAATTTATTTAGATTTACAAACGAAAATCTTCGCAGCACTAGATACAACTGTAATTGTATCAAGTCTGACAATCTTAGTTCGTATCACAAATTCCACAAGGAACGTTGTACATACATGGAGAAAAACAATACAAAATAAAACACGATAAAAGTCAAGTCAGTTTATTTCATATTAATTTTGATATAACAAAACAATAAATATCTGGCTTCAGCCCTTTTGTTATAATTTGTTCGAGAGTTATTAACTACAATACAATGACAACTGTTTCAATTAAACACAATTACGAAATTATCAGTCTTAGTTCGAGATTAATAAACCTAGCTGTACTGGTAATTATTTTAATCAAACTCAGTTCCACAGAAACTAGGCTATCAAACGATGCATTCTTCATGAATAGCTTTAACTTCAAAGGTTTTTTGTTTTTGTTTTGACATGTTTGTCTGAAGTTAAGCATATTGCTACACATATTGCATACCAGGTGTATCAAAACCCGGCTTCAAGCCTTGTAAGTTCGCAGACATGCCGTTGTACCACTGGAGGCTTAGTTAATATAAGTCGATTTGTTTTTATTATAAGTTACAAATCTGGATGTCAGTGATATACCGTTATGAAATATTGTAAACGTAGCTATCTTTAATAACTCTATTTAAACTGTGAACATAACGTATCATTAAAATGAGAAACCACCACGGAAGTTGTGTCTCAACTCCTTCTTGTGTCTAAACAACCTGAGGAGTTTTCTTGAGTTTCTATAAGTAATTCTAACTAAAATATTCAGTTGTATATTTTATAAACAAAGCCAGACAACCAGCGAGAAGACGAACCGTATCTTCCTAAGTTTGTTCTTGTTTTCTTAATACAAAGCTAGTTACACATAGAGTTATCTACACTCTGGAGTCGAACTCCGGACTTCTGAGTTTTACTTTTTTGTACTTTCTCCGCTGATTCGCCGGAAGACTCAGGTGGACTGATGTATTGTTGACGCACGCGCTGTATTGATGATATCTGAGTGCTGATGACACACATGGTATCATACACATGTTAATAATGTTTTTGCTGTGTTTATGACATAGTATGTGGGATATAGACGACATACAAACAAACAAATCAATACCATACTTCAGAAACTTTGTATCCATCCGCCGAAAATAGAACAGTCTGATGAGATATCACATGAAACAGAAAGAATCTACTTTGCTGAAGGAAAGCTCTAAGGAAAGAAGTCATTGAATGGATTTCTTTATTAAAATAGTCTTTAAAGTCATCGCTATGATCGAGTTCACGTAAAATACATTCTATTTCCAAATCAACAGAACACAGGACATTTATTTGAACACGAACAAAATCACAAAATGTGGGATAAAATTTTTAAAATGTTCGTAAATATGCTTATTATACTCTACATATTTATATCGTGGTCACTAAAGCTCTGAGACAACCAGCTTTTGTTAACAACTGAATGTATTACTACCATTGGACACCAGTGACAACAAGACACGTTTTAATACAGAATGGTCCAATCGGCGGGCCGCGTCTCTCTCCACGACTGATTTTATCTGGTTCGCCTGCTCGTAATTAATCAAGTTGGATTTCAGATTCATGAAATTGACTTACAAATTAACTTCAGTAAAAAAAAAACTCTAGGTCGGCCCTTCATAAGTAAAGTAGTGGACCACCCTGCTTTAGAGTTGATACGTTTTAGAACCAGAAATTAAACTTTTGAATTCAGCATACACTATAAAATGATATATGACACATGTCAATAAGTATATACGAGCCAACCTCCTTTCAACTAAATTATACACACATGCGTGTATATATTGTCTTCAGACATGCAAAGGTTTGTGTTGTTACCCAATAGAAAACTTGTGTTGTGGCTTAAAGTCCTTGTGTTTTACTGCGCATGAAGGACTGTATTTTACTGATTTTGTTTACTTTGTTACCAAACCTAATCTTATCGAAACAGCGAAAATGTAACGTTGTCATGGTTAAAATATGTGTTGGTCATTATAATCTCTGTATGAAGAAATCAATACCAATAAGATTGTTTACTTGTTTTTAAGCGCAAAGCTGCAAGATAGGCTATTTGTACTCTGCCCACCACGGGCATCAAAACCCGATTTCTATTAGTATTAGTCCTCAGGCATACTACTGTGTCACTGGGGGAGTGCTGATACGTTCCATTTTGTGATGTTATTTACATCTGCTTAAAGGGGAGTTAAAGGAGGGTGAAATAAATGATTACAAAACTTTTTTTTGACGGCAGGTTTTATCCTTCCTCAGGCGGGGGAGGGGCGAGCGTTTCTTATACAGCCTACTAGTGTACCGATCTAAACACGCGAATGGTGTTTGGAGATTTGGCCCAGCGTGGCCAGGTGGTTAAGGCGCTTGACTCGTAATCCTAGTGTCGCTAGTTCGAATCCTCGTCACACCAAACACTTTCGCTTTTTCAGCAGTGGGGGCGTTATAATGTGACGACCAATCCCACTATTCGTTGGCAAAAGAGTAGCCCAAGAGTTGACCGTGGGTGGTGATGACTATTTGTCTTCCCTCTAGTCTTACACTGCTAAATTAGGGAAGGCTAGCGCAGATAGTCCTCGTGTAGCTTTGCGCGAAATCAAACCAATCTTTGAAAAAACAAACCAATCTTTGGATATTTAATATATTCAACGTACGTTATATTTTGACTTGATATAACGTTTGAAAAGTAACTAAGGTCATTTTTGCGATCACCGAGTTATTCATTTTTGTTATTTCTTAAAACAAAATAACAAAAATAGTAGTCCGGAAACCATGTTTTTGCAGAACCGGATGAAAGTAAAGACAATATGCTCGTCTATTAAATAAAACGTAAGCAGTCAAATTACAATGTTGTTTGCTTGTTTATTGTTAAGCACAATATGTGCTTTTCTCACAGCAGATATCGAAACACGATTTGTGACGTTGCAAGTCTCAGACTTAATACTAAACCACCGGGAAACTAACAGTTCTAGGTATCTTCTCTTGTGACACTACACTTTCAAGTGCTGCATAAAATACTGCTGAAATGTAAACTATTTGGTGGTTCTCAAATTTCATACATATATGTAAAAGAAATAGCTTGTTAAAAAATCAGATAAAATCGTTCTTAAAACCTTAAACATGGTAAAACAGTAAACGCTTAATTAAAGAAATAAAACGCAAGGAGCGAATTGTGCATAGAATATTTGTTGCACGTTCTCGGTAAGTACGCTAGTTTCTTGTCTTGATAAAATACGATACCTTTAACATACCACCAACACTCACCTTTAGCTTTCTATCGCCTTGTGGGTGTAGACTAACAGACAAGGTTGCTGCGTATGGTTGATGCATAAGCTGTGTAAACTAAAGTTTAGTCAAGTTACGAGATCTTTGGAAATTAACTTGAAATATTTCATTTTGACTCTAAAAGCGTGGAGGAACTAGGGTTAAATTAACCACTTTAAGAATTTTAAGTGCCTGTCAAATAAACGATAAAGAAAGTTAAATTACAAAAAAAGGTTGGTTGGCTTCTTTCACAAAATTCCTATATAATCGACAAAAATGTCGTTTTTTAATGAAATATGACTTATAAAAAAAAAATCATTGACTGTAAAAAAATATTAAAATCAAACTGAATATTCTTATTTTTTATAAAACGATATTTTATGAATAAAAGATGTGTTATGTAATTTACATAAAATTAATGTTGCTTTTAGCATAAAGCTACGCGATAGTATATTTACGCTCTGTTCACCAAAAACAATCGCACTCTATGATTAAGTGTTGTAATTACGTAAAACTACTAACCGACGGAGTGTTTGTTTGTTTCTTTCTTTCTTTTTGAATTTTCGCACAAAGCTACTCGAGGACTATCTATGCTAGCCGTCCTTAATTTAGCAGTGTAAGACTAGAGGGAAGGCAGCTAGCCATCACCACCCACCGCCAACTCTTGGGCTACTCTTTTACCAACGAATAGTGGGATTGACCGTCACATTATAACGCCCCAACGGCTGAAATGGCGAGCATGTTTGGCGTGAAGGGGATTCGAACCCGCGACCCTCAGAGTACGAGTAGCACGCCTTAACACGCTTGGCCATGCCGGGCCCCGACAGAGTGGACATTTACAATTGGATGGAGGCGAAAAATAATTTAATAAACTGTTTGGCCTGTCCTGCAATAATTATGTAAGTTAATATAAATTTAATAACTTCCACCATAAACTTTAAAATGTCCTTATTTTTTTCTGTTTAATATATCCATAATTAAGACTGGTTTGGTTTGTTTTGAATTTAACGCAAAGCTACACGAGAGCTATTTGCGCGAGCCGTCCCTAATTTAGCAGTGTAAGACTAGAGGGAAGGCAGCTAGTCATCACCACCCACCGCCAACTCTTCAACTACTCTTTTACCAAAGAATAGTTGGATTTACCGTCACTTTATAACGACCCCACGGCTAAAAGGTCGAGCATGTTTATTGTGACGGGGATTCGAATCCTCAACTCTCGGAGTACGAGTCGAGTGCCTTAACCTCCTGGCCATGCCGGGCCTAGCTAAGACTGATCATTTCCTTTCGTTTTATAAATAAGTATTTTTAAACTACTATACAGTCATTTTTTCACGTTTAAACGGAGTATTATACTGTTTAAACTATTCTATTTTCCCGTGTTTTAACAGGATACTTGTAAATACCAGACTTTTGTATTTTATGTACACTAATGGAATATTCATGAAGTTCTATGTTCTGCTCAAGTAACCAATGAGACAAACTGAACTAGAAACACTAATGTGTACATTTTCTCTCTGGTTAACTTTTCCAACTTCCCACGAAGCAAATACAGATATAATGAAGAATCAAATATTTTTCTAATCCTTTATTTCAGTTTTCCATCGTCGTTTCGAGATTTTGGTTCTTATTACAGCTTTAACGCTAAAAACGTGAAACATTGACCTCGAAGTATCACCTCTCACCTTGTAGTTCAAATTGACTTACAGTATATTTGTTTGTTTTGGAATTTCGCTCAAAGCTACGCGAGGACTATCTGAGCTAGCCGTCTCTAATTTAGCAGTGTAAGACTAGAGGGAAGGCAGCTAGTTATCACCCCTCACCGCCAACTCTTGGGCTACTCTTTTACCAACGAATACTGGGATTGATTGTCACATTATAATGCCTCCACGGTTGAAAGGGTGAGTATGTTTGGTGCGACGGGGATTAAACCAGCGACCCTAAGATTACGAGACGAACGACTTAACTCACCTGGCCATGCCGTGCCTCAACTGCCACCAAACCTGCGTAAAATAACCATTTACTATTACTGAATCAACTTCAATTACTTATTCGTTGATTGTTTTCAACATGATGTTAAACTCACCAGCTTAACAAAACCAAAACCAAGTATTAACAGCTCAAAGCCGTTTGTTTGTTTTTTGAGTAAACAACAATAAGACAATATTTTACAAAGATATCACTTTCTTGGTGAACAATAACACAGATAATGTTTCAGAATAGCTCAATTTTTAGATGAAAAACAATACAGACAAATTTTTAGACAAAGCTCAATTTCTAGATGAACAACAATACAGACAATATTTTAGAAATATCTCAATTGTTGGATGAACAACAATACAGACAATATTTTAGAAATATCTCAATTGTTAGATGAACAACAATACAGACAATATTTTAGAAATACCTCAATTTTTAGATCAAAAACAATACAGACAAAATTTAAAAATAGGTCAATTTTTCGATAAACAATAATACAAACAATATTTTAAAAACACCTCAATTTTTAGACGAACAACAATGCAGACAACATTTGAGAAGTACTACAATTTTTCGGGGAACAACAATAAACACATTCTTTTTTTAGAATCGCTCAATTTTTCGTGAACATCAATATAGATAGTATTTCACAAATAGCTCAAATTTTCGTGAACAATAATACAAACAATATTTTAGAAATAGCTCAATTTTTACATGAACAACAATATAGACAATATTTTATAAATACATCAAATTTTCAATGAACAACAACACAAACAATTTGGATAAACACTGCTAAATTAGGGACGCCTAGCACAGACAACCCTAGTGTAGCCATGCACGAAATTCAAATAATACAAACAAACATTCAAGACTCATCGCAATAAGAAATGTCTCCATGTCTCCTAAAAGAAATGTAATATCTTTGTATCCTATCTGTAGTCAACAATATCTTCAAAAGTAGTAGGATTTTTTTTTTTACTCGACGAACAATACAATATGCATTTCATTGTTTACATAAGTATAATACCTTGGTCTAAACCTCTTGACCAGTTGACCACAAGGCTCATCTTGTTTTCTCTTTCTTTTATTTCTCTAAATACGATCACTGAAATAACCATTAATCGTTTGACCTGATTTATGTATAGATGCTGTGATTTGAGCACCAGACCTTGTTCGATGGGTAAACAGGTGCCTATAATGTTTACTGTCTGAAAGGCTCCAGACACCTACATGAGAAAAAGTCTAAAGTCTGTGAAAATAATAGTTACCTAATAGCGTTGGGTGGATGCCGTGTAGGAGGTCGTATACAGATAACGGTACTTTGTGGTCTATTTCATATTTTGCTTCTACCACCCTTGTCTGTGTGTCACCCCGGAGGTCTAAAGGGGCGTATGTTTGGGTTGGGCTCCGCTGGTATCGTCGTGAAACTTTACGTTTATTTCCTCAGATTATAGAGTAAATTATCCGGTTAAAATATCGTAGATTATGATGCAGTGCAGGCAACATCTGCAAGATATACGATGTATCAATCAGACTGGTCAAATCGATAGGAAATAATCAATGTAGTTGTGTTTATTATTAATCCCTCTTTATCAATGGTGGTCTGCCACACTAAAGAGTAAAATGCAACAACAACAAAAGAACAGAGTGTATTTTAACAGGTATCGTGGTGAGAGATGATAAGGGTGGCCACTTCTATAAGGGAGGAACATGTGATTGGACTTTCATTGTACCAGTGACTCAATCCAAAACTTAAGAAAATCGACTCTCGTACAGCCCTCATGATATTTCCTGTTTTGTTTTGTCTTTTGTTGTTTAAACGTGTTAACCCTTTTTTTAATTTATATTGAAATGCTTTTTAAAGATTTTTTTTTCACCAAGATGAAACACTCAAATCACTACGCTACTTTACATTTACGTTTTCTTCATGTAGTCGCCCACTGGATCTGTGTTAAAACAGGAGACTTCTAACACTAAAAGCTGGGTTTTGAAACCCATTAAGAGAAAAACACATATAGCTTTGTACCTTAACAAAAATAATTTACATATTCAAACCGAAACTACTAAAAGACTCGTCTTTTGTAAGTTTAGGGACTTTCAAACACATACACAGAATATATATATATATTTTTTTTCCATAAGAAAATTACTTGAAAATAAACGAACTTGTTTCTTATTTAACAGCCTTTGAGTCAAAGCTTCACAATAATTGATAAACAAAGTAATACATTAAAAATTAGATGTAATTAGTTTCGACTTTATGTTCTGCAAAATGAAACTCAAATAAAGAAAAACGTGATATAAATATGTAACTAATTACGGTAACGAGTGCTGGTGAAAGTTTCAAAAAGTATATATTTTCTTCTTGTAAAATGTCTTACTTCTACAAATGTCAACAGTTTCGCTGTATAGTCTTCCATACTAACTTATCAGCGATTATAGAAATATACTGAATTTTTTTAGAATATAAAGAATGACAGGTCTGAATACGCTTATTTTTCATGCAATGTTATTAAGGTTTCAGTTTTGGTTTATTTATCTGCAAAGTAATAACAGTAGAATAAAAAGCATAAATTCTCATTTTCCAAGGCCACCAACTATTGGTTAGTAGAAAGAGTAGCCCAAGAATTGGCGGTGGGTAGTGATGACTAGCTGCCTTCCCTCTAGTCTTACACTGCTAAATTAGGGACGGCTAACACAGATAGCCCTCGAGTAGCTTTGTGCGAAATTCATTTAAAAAAACCACTTTCTTAATGTGTTACGTCTGGAGCATCTCGTTTCAACGGCCAGCAGTAATCAGCCATCATGTTGATGTTACACCTTCCCTGATTACCCCCTTCATTTCCCTTAATGTCTATATTAAACCTCCCTTTCCCCCTTGTTCTTCGCTGACGGTATCGAGATGTTCAAGGAAATAGTCAATATGTGATTGCAAGAAATGAGCTTTCAAGTTCGTGTTACAACCAAGCTCTTTGAATTTACAGAGCACGTTACTCACGATATGTTCGTAAGTTGATTCCTGTTGTTTCCTAAAACGTTGTTAATAACACCTTCAAAAGGCAATCGAAGTTTATTCGAAGTTGAAACAGTCGCCATCTTTGTGTAAGACATTTACAAATTGCTTCATCAAGCCCAGTTTTACGTTATGTGAAGATAATAGGACTTTCTTTGTGTCAATCAAAGAACTTTTCAATGTTTTAGTGATTAGTTGGTGCTCTGATGTCCCATTTGCATACACACACACAAAACATGAAAACTTCGTATAACTGGTTTGTTTACCCAACAATATAGAAAGTACTATTAAGTCTCCACAAAGTAGCAAAACGTGTTCGCTATATTTGACTTCATTGAGAAGATGTTCGAGATTTTCATAAGTTTCTTTCAAGTGAGCCGAATGAACAATAGGAACAGATGTAGATATGTCACCAATGTAAATGAATCAATAAATAATCACCTCTCACGTGATTCATAGTTCCTAGTATTGGTATTACAATTCAGTAATATTGTTGTAATAAACCAATAAACCTTGTTGCGAAAAGTACAGCGTAAGCTTTTCCTCGCGACTTCTGTACACGTAAAGTGATGTCCCTAGAGATAAAAAATAAGTTTTTAGCCCGATGCCTTGACCTAAAAATCTGTGACGAATCTGTTAGAAGGTACAAATCTATCACCAAATCTGTGACGAATCTGTTAGAAGGTACAAATCTATCACCAAATCTGTGAAGAATCTGTTAGAAGGTACAAATCTATCACAAAATCTGTGAAGAATCTGTTAGAAGGTACAAATCTATCACAAAATCTGTGACGAATCTGTTAGAAGGTACAAATCTATCACCAAATCTGTGAAGAATCTGTTAGAAGGTACAAATCTATCACCAAATCTGTAAAGAATCTGTTAGAAGGTACAAATCTATCACCAAATCTGTGAAGAATCTGTTAGAAGGTACAAATATATCACCAAATCTGTGAAGAATCTGTTAGAAGGTACAAATCTATCACCAAATCTGTGAAGAATCTGTTAGAAGGTACAAATCTATCACAAAATCTGTGACGAATCTGTTAGAAGGTACAAATCTATCACCAAATCTGTGAAGAATCTGTTAGAAGGTATAAATTTATCACCAAATCTATGAAGAATCTGTTAGAAGTTACAAATCTATCACCAAATCTGTGAAGAATCTGTTAGAAGATACAAATCTATCACAAAATCTGTGAGGATTCTGTTAGAAGGTACAAATCTATCACCAAATCTGTGAAGAATCTGTTAAAAGGTACAAATCTATCACAAAATCTGTGAGGATTCTGTTAGAAGGTACAAATCTATCATCAAATCTGTGAAGAATCTGTTAGAAGGTACAAATCTATCACCAAATTTGTGAAGAATCTGTTAGAAGGTACAAATCTATCACCAAATCTGTGAAGAATCTGTTAAAAGGTACAAATCTATCACCAAATCTGTGAAGAAGATGTTAAAAGGTACAAATCTATCACAAAATCTGTGAGGATTCTGTTAGAAGGTACAAATCTATCATCAAATCTGTGAAGAATCTGTTAGAAGGTACAAATCTATCACCAAATCTGTGAAGAATCTGTTAGAAGGTACAAATATATCACCAAATCTGTGAAAAATCTGTTAAAAGGTACAAATCTATCACAAAATCTGTGAGGATTCTGTTAGAAGGTACAAATCTATCATCAAATCTGTGAAGAATCTGTTAAAAGGTACAAATCTATCACCAAATCTGTGAAGAATCTGTTAAAAGGTACAAATCTATTACAAAATCTGTGAGGATTCTGTTAGAAGATACAAATATATCACCAAATCTATGAAGAATCTGTTAGAAGATACAAATCTATCACCAAATCTGTGAAGAATCTCTTAGAAGATACAAATCTATTACTAAATCATTAAGATCGCCTTTTGTGAAAAGTTATGGCTCATCACATGTTTTTGTTAAAAACAAACCATATCGTCAATTCTATTGGCATCAGATTCTAAATCTGATGGAACTGTAGCAGGAGTCTTCCATGGACTAGGTACATCAGGTTTATGAGCAAAAAATCTTATAGCAGAATCAAGATTCGACTAAGAAATTTCCTTTTTGATTTAGAGTATTGTAGTCTTGCCCGTTATATTAGCAAAATCATCCACGTGGTTTCCAGGCTTACGCCAGTCCATTGGAATTCTAAAAGGCAAAAACGTCTTCTTACTTTTAGTTTATTTTCTCAGTTCTTCCACCTCAAAAGATGCAAATTATGCGGGAGTCCATGATGTATCTTGGTTCCCATGTTTTATTCCAAAATACGCTTAATACGCTTTGTTTTAAGAAATCTGTAATGCTTTGCCTTTCTTTCTCTAGAACAAATTTACCACAAATACAACAGTGTGTTTGGATCATTTAAAACAACCTCTTTTTGCCATAGTGGTGAATAAATAATAATAAAAAATAGTGTTAAGGTGCATGCATAAATAAATACTATTCAGAAATGACAAGTCATGTGGCCTGTTAACCGTTTATACACAAGAGGTGTGTTTCTCCTGGGTTATCTATCCACAAGATTCTCACGTTGCGATTGGTTGTCAACAGTTTAAGTATAACAAAATGTAATCCGATTGCACTGAAAACGATTTACCACATGACATTTTGCGAAAAAAATATGTGCATGATGAAGAAAGGTGGGTATAATTTTAGGATTAAGCGTGTAAGAATTACTGTAAAACTTATAAAAATTTCAAAACAATAAAACTATCGCAGACCTGTGTTATTCTAATCAGCTTGAACTGACTGGGTTTGAGGAGGAATCTGAGATTGGTGTAACATTGGATACCATTGGAAGAGATGCGGTAGTAAAATGTGTACCAACTGACAACATTTCACCACTAGGTGTATTGAAGAGTCTGCACTGGGTGAAATATCTTTCCACATGGAGTAGCTAACAGGTGGACATGTGGTTCATCAGGATACTTCGCCATCAAATTATATGATATATGCTTCTTCTCAGACAGTGTATCGTCCAGCTGGTTTTGAATATGCTTCTTCTCAGACAGTGTGTCGTCCAGCTGGTTTTGAATATGCTTCTTCTCAGACAGTGTGTCGTCCAGCTGGTTTTGAATACACCTTTCACGTTCGCTGAACTGCTGGAGTTGGTAGTCGCACCTCTCTGCCATTGGTAATAGTAATTCAGCTAGACTGGCCTTGCTAGAGAGCTAACATACTGCAAACAGTTAGTGTTACAAAACCTACAATAAAACCTACCAGTCCACAACATATAAAGGTTCAATGAATAAGGAGAACTGATAAAAATTCCTTGGTGATTCCACGTTCGAGACTTGAAAACGACGGAGCATCTGAATGTGGATGGTTGTAAATAAAGAATCTGTCGTATGAGGTTTCTAATCTATCTAACGTATAATCGAATTATTCACTTAGACAAAGTGTCAATGATGTGGTTACAGTGATTACTTGGCAAAAACGATATTTATCCAAACATGGGCAGCAGAGATGCTCCCATGAATAAATTCAATGAAGGTCTGTCAAGTTGAACTTCTGTGGAAATTGTTAGCGAAAGTGACATTTGCACGTTCGATATCAATGGTGACAAGATTCGAGGTGGTGACCACGAACAAAGTACCTGAGCCAAGGAAACCTGTGGTGGGTAATTCAATATATCCACCCACACCTCGAAGGCGTCGATGTCGACCCTTAAAAAATCCACCAGGTGCCATACAACAGTAAAGATGGGTGTTACCTTTAAGACGAACCTAATCCAGAAACTACTACAATAGATGGGGGAAGCTTTTTACTGTTGTTGTTTTGTTTTAGAAATCAGCAACTTAAATTAAGTAAAAGTAGTACACGTTGTGTTATGATTGAGATGTTAGCATTTTGTATATCTAAAAACAAACATTGGTGCTACGTGAGTGTGTCTTCCATGACAATTTAAAAAGTCTTCTCTCATTTCCGGTCTCAAGTACACAAACCTTTTATTAATGTATTTTAAATCTTTATCCCTGTGTAGATATATATTTATGTGGGTTACGTTAAAAACGACTGCAGATCCTAAACTGCACCTTCTTTGAATAGGTGCATGCAATGACCTAAGCAGTTCCTCTTATTCTTTCTTTTATATTCCTCTTTCGTCTATTGCGCAGACGTCAAAATAACATTCGTTTATCTATCTTAAAGCTCATTTGTGCTGTGCTCACCACTGGTATCGAAACCCGATTATTAGAATCATAAGTCCAGATACTTGTCGTTGAGGCAAGATGGTAATATCTTTCGACCAATGACGGAATTCTAAGACTCAATACACATATTAGTGTAATAAAATGGTTTCGTTGTTCCATAACTACCTATCGTACGCCAGGTGATTAAGCCACTCGACTTGTAATCCAAGGGTCGCGGGTTTGAATCCCCGTCACAACAAACATGCTCGTCCTTTCAGCCGTGGGGGCGTTATAAAGTTATGGTCAATCCCACTATTCGCTTGATTTGGTTTGAATTTCGCGTAAAGCTACACTAGGGCTATCTGCGCTAGCCGTCCCTAATTTAACAGTGTAAGACCAGAATATTTAAAGTACATAAACTGTGCGTTAGGCGTAAAAATACAAAACAAACCAAACTCTCTCCTTTTTCAAATATTTTTGAAATCTAACAATACATACACTGTTTTATTAATCCTAATACAGTAGTAGTTGAAGTCGTTATTACAAAAAACCATGTTAACCAGCATAGAACATGTTTGGTTATTGTTGTTGTTTATATCTTAAAACTACACACACAAAGGGCTATCTGTGCTATGCTAATCGCAATAATCGAACCCTATTTTAACCTTGTATGTCCGAGATCTTATAGTTCATGCACTGAGGAAAGCTTCGAGTTACCACGAAGTGCTTGCTGCTCAGTTTGCTTGTTTGTTCGTTTGTTGAGGTCCGGCACGGCCAAGCGTGTAAGGCGCGCGATTCGTAATCTGAGGGTCGCGGGTTCGCATCCCCTTCGCGCCAAACATGCTCGTCCTTTCAGCCGTGGGGGCGTTTATAATGTGACGGTCAATCCCACTATTCGTTGGTAAAAAGAGCAGCCCAAGAGTTGGCGGTGGGTGGTGATGACTAGCTGCCTTCCCTCTAGTCTTACACTGCTAAATTAGGGACGGCTAGCACAGATAGCCCTCGAGTAGCTTTGTGCGAAATTCCAAAACAAACAAACAAACATACATAACAGTTTATTTGTGATGCGCCCACGCACGGTTATCGAAGCACGCTTTTTAGCGTCATAATTCCTGCTGAGCCATTGGAGGGCTATTCTTCAGTACGCACAATACAGAAATAATGAAAATTATGGAATTACCACAACTTATTGATATTTTTATTGTGAACCTCGCCGTAAGATAAAGGAAATTTTGTTAATAAGTTATTAACTTTAATAACTGTACTAAGCTCCGTTTTCCACTTTATTTGTTTGTGTTTTTTAACGGACGCTAAGCCTTACTTGTTAGCTGAAGTGTAAAGCTACGTTTTATATAAGAAAGATGAAGTGACTGCCAGCTCTCCACGTTTCGCAGATCTGTCACAATTGTCGTGTCCTTCGGTGGATTTTTTTCGCTACCAGCTCTTGTGTGGTAATAAAGCAAGTTGTTTGCGAATATTTCTACCACGAACTGTGAAATATCCACCATAGGAGGCTCTATATCTTTCCAATAACGTATTAATCACGTTAAATTACGAACAGGTGGAAAGTCAGGGTGCGTCAATGTGGTTCCTTCTTTCTTGCAGTTGGATCAGAACAATGTTGTTATATTCAGCCACACAGTGGAGTAATCAAAAAGTGAGAGTTTAACTTGGAAATGTTGACGGTTCTTTCATGAATGTGAACAAGCGCTCTCCAGCATTGCTTAAGCAGAACCTAATACAACAAAAAATTGGGGAAGAAAATTGTACAGTTATTAATGGTTAAATTTTCGTAGGTAACCAGAGTTTATCTGGTAAGAAAAAAAATCACAAACATCGAGGTTAAAAAATGGAGAATTTCAGCTACCAAATCATTGGTCCCTCTATTTAAAATGATCTTGATAATGCTTTTTGGATCAAACAAACCAATACATCATTTGTTTGTAAGAGGCATCCACTTATTGTACGAAGAATACGAAATTTTGAGGCAACTATCCGTGGGGTAAAACATTTATTTATGTACAACGTGTTGTTTCTAATACACGAGGCTCGGTATGACCACGTGGGTAAGGCACTCGACTCGTAATTTGAAGGTCACAGGTTCGAATCACCGTCACTCCAAACATGCTCGCCCTTTCAGCCGTGGGTGCGTTATAATGTGATGGTAAATCCAACTATTCTTTGGTAAAAGAGTAGCCCAAGAGTTGGCGGTGGGTGGTGAGAACTAGCTGCCTTCTCTCTAGTCTTACATTGCTAAATTAGGGATGGCTAGTGCAGATAGACCTCGAGCAGCTTTGCGCGAAATTCAAAACAAACCAAAACTACTCACAGAGAAACATTGAAACGCTATTAAAAGAAAAAAAATTAAACTGCCACCTGCAAAAATGAATTCTTCAATGCCTCAAAATGCATTTATATCATATTTATTAGCAACAAACTATCTTAGATCCACATTTCTAAAACGGTTTGCTTAAATGTTTGTTTGTGTCTTCATTGAGCAACGCCACCTCGGGCTATCTACAGAGTCCACCGAGGGAAATCGAACCCCTGATTTTAGCGTTGTAAATCGATTTGCCTAAATAGTAACCTCAAAGTAAGAACTATTGCATGCCAACTTCGCCCCTCCCCCACAAAAAAAAAAACAAATAATTTTCAACTTATTCTAAAATGGTCTGAAAATAAAACATATTTTTAGGCTTACTTAATATCTGGTAAACTGAAGTTATTACACATGCATCTCTAATACATTCGAATATTACTCCATCAGACAAAGTCGTGATGTCATGAGGTAACTGTTAAACTGTTTATGGAAGTTGTTTTTTTGCACCCGATGAGATTTTTTTTATTTCAAAGAGAATGCCAGTCTACCGTGTTATGTTATTACAAAGATTCATAAAATGGATAAAAAATGTCTTGTCCAAACCAAAAATTTTATTTAAAAAAGGAAAATTCAAATATAACTCCTACGACGGACGGTTCGCTTGTTGCTCGTGAGACACTGAAGGGGCAACATCCTACTTGATTTAATGCTACATGACCCAAGATGTAGCAGAACAAAATGTTACATTTGTATCATCTTCAAGTGTTAGCAGTTCTTTAACAGTAATAGTCCTATAAAACTAGGCCCCGCATGGCCAAGCGTGTTAAGGCACTCGACTCGTAATCCGAGGGTCGCGGGTTCGAGCCCGTGTCGCGCTAAACATGCTCACCCTCCCAGCCGTGGGGGCGTATAATGTGACGTTCAATCCCACTATTCGTTGGTAAAGAGTAGCCCAAGAGTTGGCGGCAGGTGGTGATGACTCTAGTCTTACACTGCTAAATTAGGGACGATTAGCGCAAATAGCCCTCGAGCAGCTTTGTGCAAAATTCAAAAAACAAACAAACAATCTATAAAACTATTCCAGACTTCACCCCCACTTCCAATTTCAACTGCACTGTTGTTGTTGTTGTTTGTAAATAAGCTAATTTACAATAATGTACATGTAGATCTTCTGTTGGTGTATTGGCTGGTTTTGATCTGGTTAATTTGTCATGATTCTTGCTACTCGTACATAATCCTGGCTAACTTTACCAGTCTTTAGTATTAAGTCTTTTTATATAAATGGTATAAATTGGCCTCCTTGTGATAAGGTTTGGTTTTAATTTCGCGCAAAGCTACTCGAGGACTATCTGTGCCAGCTGTCAGTAGTTTAGCAGCGTAAGAGTATAGGGAAAGCAGCCACTAACCCCCGCCAACTCTTGGGCTACTCTTTTACCAACGAATATTATAACGTCCACACGACCGGAAAGGCGAGCATGTTTGGTGTGAAGGGGATTCCAACCAGCAACCCTCAGATTACGAGTCGAGTGCCTTAACCATCTGGCCATGCCGGGCCCTAATTGGTCTTCATCCTGAATAATTCGTAATAATCTGATTGATGTAAAATGCTCTGAAATTGCTGAGTTAAACTACACTCACTGTTATATGGATCTGAGAATTTTCCTTCGAAGTGCTACTTTATTTATATCACTGACATATATATACATTTGTAAATCCTCGTTCTCAGCTTTACTCTTTGAACAAGTGACGCCATCTGTAAAAGTCACTGTTGTTGCCAATAGAGAAACATATTACACTCGCTAACATTTATACACCCTAACCTTACAATTTATAGAATAATAAAGTTGGAGAAATCAAGCTTGACCATCAAAAAGGCAGAAAAGTGCAGTCAAAGCAGTCAAACACCGGTATGTTATTTTGTGAACCAATCAAAATTAAGGTCATTCACGAAATTAATTGGTGACGTATTCATAGCATAGTGATTGGTAAAAGTCAGTTATATTAACAACTTCTAATATATATAGAAAAGCCAGTGCGTTATGGTAACCCTACGTTCCAACAACGACGTCATCCGATGGCATAGCGGTAAGTCTAAGAATTTGCAACGCTATATCAGGGGTTCGATTCCCCTCAGTGCACTCAGTACATAACCCTATGTGGCTTGCTATAAGAAATCACACACTCCAACAATGACTTTTGTATCATGTCGCCCAGTAACAAAAGTATAACCTATATTTTTATTACTCTCTAAGCCTACAATATAAAATGAAATCTATAAGCAACAAAACTGGAAATAATATTTGTTGATTTAATAATTTAGTCTTCAATGATAAAACAGGATTATTTTTTATTTAAAACGTTGGCGAAGTTACAGAAAATAACTTAATTCAGAAACGATTTAATTTTAAAATCTTCACTTTCATGATAAATTTTATGAACCTGTCTCTAAGAAGGCTGATTTCACACTACGTCTTTACTTTAGGCTTACCATACCAACACTCACTGCACTTATAAGGTTTCACGACACATCTCACCCTTCTGGCCTCCTTGCATCCCGTCAATAAAGTTTTGTCGGATAAACTGTAATCGAACTATTCTGTCTAGATAAATACATTTCGAGAATTCAAGCGTGACGTGACACTCGCTAGCTTTCATGTAGATTAAACAAACTACAAAATATAGAAAGTTTAAATTTACAAAAATACAATAGCTATTCATATGTTTCTATTTAAATTATTAAATGTTAGAAGGATTAATGTTTCAAAAATATTTGTACTCCAAACGTTTAATAAATAATGAAGCAAGTGTGATTACATACGCAAAGAACATCAGACATAATGGGAAAAAATATGTCGCGTATGGATATATTTTGTAAATGTTTTGGGATTTGGTTACATAAGAACTTCGATATAGTTACAGAAAGACACATAAGTTAGGTGACGTTTTCGATAAACGAAGATCGAAGTACCCTATTTTCAACTAAATATAACAACGTCGATAAACAGTTGTTCTTGTGATGTATTTATATTTCTTAAAACACACATATTGTTGAATCAATGAATCAATGAAAAAATTAAATAATGCCGGATACTAACGGAAGCTGACCAAAGCTCTTCAACAAGAGGAAGGATCCGGTTGAATAGATATCGGAGAATCACCCAAACCCAGTTCTGTCATTTATCGATACTTTTAGCTACCCCTCGCTGGTACAGCGGTAAGTCTACAGATTTACACCTCTAAAATCATTGGTTCGATTCCCCTCGGTGGGCTCAACAGATAGTCTGATGTGGCATTGCTATAAGAAAATACACACAACACGCAGAGTGTCAGCGACCATACAGGATGACGAACATAAGTGACATTTCAGTCGGTACATTTTCTTCTTGTTATTATTTAATTTCTAACTTTCTATACTGATATAATTTTTAATTTTGTATCATGAAAGAGATACCTGATACTGACTTACATCGATCAAAACAAGATAATGCAGAATACTTTTATTGATTATCGCGTCACTAGGATCGCATAGATTACTAGTTTGGAGTAATTTACTATAATAACGTGTTGAAGTTCATACAAAAGGTGATTTGATGTGTAACGTACTTAATGAGACAGTGTCTTGCAATAGGCTTTTAATTATAGAATAACTTGGAGTTTAATGTTGTTGGGTAAATCAGGTTACAACTATATTTATTACTTGAAGTTTGGTATTGTTGGGTAAATCAAGTTATAACTATATTTATTACTTGAAGTTTGGTGTTGTTGGGTAAATCAAGTTATAACTATATTTATTACTTGAAGTTTAATGTTGTTGGGTAAATCAAGTTACAACTATATTTATTACTTGAAGTTTGGTATTGTTGGGTAGATCGAGTTATAACTATATTTATTACTTGAAGTTTGGTATTGTTGGGGAAATCAAGTTATAACTATATTTGTTACTTGAAGTTTGGTGTTGCTGGGGAAATCAAGTTATAACTATATTTATTACTTGAAGTTTGGTGTTGTTGGAGAAATTAAGTTATAACTATATTTATTACTTGAAGTTTGGTGTTGCTGGGGAAATCAAGTTATAACTATATTTATTACTTGAAGTTTGGTGTTGTTGGAGAAATTAAGTTATAACTATATTTATTACTTGAAGTTTGGTATTGTTGGGAAGATCAAGTTATAACTATATTTATTACTTGAAGTTTGGTGTTGTTGGGGAAATCAAGTTATAACTATATTTATTACTTGGAGTTTAATGTTGTTGGGTAAATCAAGTTACAACTATATTTATTACTTGGAGTTTGGTGTTGTTGGGTAAATCAAGTTACAACTATATTTATTACTTGGAGTTTAATGTTGTTGGGTAAATCAACTTACAATTATATTTATTACTTGGAGTTTAATGTTGTTGGGTAAATCAAGTTACAACTATATTTATTACTTGAAGTTTGGTATTGTTGGGAAGATCAAGTTATAACTATATTTATTACTTGAAGTTTGGTGTTGTTGGGGAAATCAAGTTATAACTATATTTATTACTTGAAGTTTGGTGTTGTTGGGTAAATCAAGTTATAACTATATTTATTACTTGAAGTTTGGTATTGTTGGGTAGATCGAGTTATAACTATATTTATTACTTGAAGTTTGGTGATGTTGGGTAAATCAAGTTATAACTATATTTATTACTTGAAGTTTGGTGTTGTTGGGGAAATCAAGTTATAACTATATTTATTATTTGAAGTTTGGTATTGTTGGGAAGATCAAGTTATAACTATATTTATTACTTGAAGTTTGGTGTTGTTGGGGAAATCAAGTTAAAACTATATTTATTACTTGAAGTTTGGTGTTGTTGGGTAAATCAAGTTATAACTATATTTATTACTTGAAGTTTGGTGTTGTTGGGTAGATCAAGTTATAACTATATTTATTACTTGAAGTTTGGTGTTGTTGGGGAAATCAAGTTATAACTATATTTATTACTTGAAGTTTGGTGTTGTTGGGGAAATCAAGTTATAACTATATTTATTACTTGAAGTTTGGTGTTGTTGGGAAATCAAGTTATAACTATATTTATTACTTGAAGTTTGGTGTTGTTGGGTAAATCAAGTTATAACTATATTTATTACTTGAAGTTTGGTATTGTTGGGTAGATCAAGTTATAACTATATTTATTACTTGAAGTTTGGTGTTGTTGGGGAAATCAAGTTACAACTATATTTATTACTTGAAGTTTGGTGTTGTTGGGTAAATCAAGTTACAACTATATTTATTACTTTGAGTTTAATGTTGTTGGGTAAATCACGTTACAACTATATTTATTACTTGGAGTTTAATGTTGTTGGGTAAATCAAGTTACAACTATATTTATTACTTGAAGTTTGGTATTGTTGGGTAGATCGAGTTATAACTATATTTATTACTTGAAGTTTGGTATTGTTGGGGAAATCAAGTTATAACTATATTTATTACTTGAAGTTTGGTGTTGTTGGGGAAATCAAGTTATAACTATATTTATTACTTGAAGTTTGGTGTTGTTGGGGAAATCAAGTTAAAACTATATTTATTACTTGAAGTTTGGTGTTGTTGGAGAAATCAAGTTATAAGTATATTTATTACTTGAAGTTTGGTATTGTTGGGGAAATCAAGTTATAACTATATTTATTACTTGAAGTTTGGTGTTGTTGGGTAAATCAAGTTACAACTATATTTATTACTTGGAGTTTAATGTTGTTGGGTAAATCAAGTTACAACTATATTTATTACTTGAATTTTGGTGTTGTTGGGTAAATCAAGTTACAACTATATTTATTACTTGGAGTTTAATGTTGTTGGGTAGATCAAGTTATAACTATATTTATTACTTGAAGTTTGGTATTGTTGGGTTGATCAAGTTATAACTATATTTATTACTTGAAGTTTGGTGTTGTTGGGGAAATCAAGTTATAACTATATTTATTACTTGAAGTTTGGTGTTGTTGGGTAAATCAAGTTATAACTATATTTATTACTTGAAGTTTGGTATTGTTGGGTTGATCAAGTTATAACTATATTTATTACTTGAAGTTTGGTGTTGTTGGGGAAATCAAGTTATAACTATATTTATTACTTGAAGTTTGGTGTTGTTGGGTAAATCAAGTTATAACTATATTTATTACTTGAAGTTTGGTATTGTTGGGTAGATCAAGTTGTAACTATATTTATTACTTGAAGTTTGGTGTTGTTGGGGAAATCAAGTTACAACTATATTTATTACTTGAAGTTTGGTGTTGTTGGGGAAATCAAGTTATAACTATATTTATTACTTGAAGTTTGGTATTGTTGGGTAAATCAAGTTATAACTATATTTATTACTTGAAGTTTGGTGTTGTTGGGGAAATCAAGTTATAACTATATTTATTACTTGAAGTTTGGTATTGTTGGGTAAATCAAGTTATAACTATATTTATTACTTGAAGTTTGGTGTTGTTGGGTAAATCAAGTTATAACTATATTTATTACTTGAAGTTTGGTATTGTTGGGTAGATCAAGTTATAACTATATTTATTACTTGGAGTTTGGTATTGTTGGGTAAATCAAGTTATTACTATGTTTATTACTTGAAGTTTGGTATTGTTGGGTAGTTTGGTGTTGTTGGGGAAATCAAGTTATAACTATATTTATTACTTGAAGTTTGGTATTGTTGGGTAAATCAAGTTATAACTATATTTATTACTTGAAGTTTGGTATTGTTGGGTAAATCAAGTTATTACTATATTTATTACTTGAAGTTTGGTATTGTTGGGTAAATCAAGTTATTACTATATTTATTACTTGAAGTTTGGTATTGGTGGGTAAATCAAGTTATAACTATATTTATTACTTGAAGTTTGGTATTGTTGGGTAAATCAAGTTATAACTATATTTATTACTTAAAGTTTGGTGTTGTTGTATGAAAAAACTGATTTTTTTAAAAAAAAAAAAAGATTAGTTGTTTTTTATTAGACAAAGGAAATTATTGTTATAATTATTTAAAACTTGGTATTGTTGGATAAGTCATGATTAGATAATTACTGGAAACTTAATGAGCTATGAAATTGCTAATCATTGTTCATATTTTTATTGAACTTTCAAAGGCTTTAGTAATCGTTATACGCTTGTGAAACAGTAACGTTTAGTTTTAACGCATCACAAATGTATTTCGATTCTACGAGCAAACGTTATGTTTAAGTCGTGGAAGATTAGTTTGTCGAGAACCAGGGTAAGTTAACTGGAACTGGTTCTTGGTAGGAATGCCGAGAGAAACATAATATTTGAAGTAGGATAAACGGAATATTCTAGTAGCCAATCGTACGTTTGTATCAGTCATAAGATCTTTGTAAGGCATCCTGGTGGTCTGCGTGACATCCATCGTCAGCATCCACGCTTTCTGCCAAAGCCTTTAGAGCGAAGGACCGAAAGGTGGCGCGTGCACTGTGTGCACCCTGTAGTTGGATCAGCAGTGGCTCATTCAGAAAACATATTTTTATGTGTTCCAGCCCCATCAGTGAGCTGTCGCCTTAGTGCATCGCCACTGATTGGCGCTTGACAGAAGCAGGCTTGATTGGCAGTAACATGTACTGTAGTAGACAGAAAGAATCCAGTGAAAACAGGTGATCTCGTAGATAGTCGAGTCACTCTGTCTTGAAGACGTGAGGTTGCACGCGTCAGTCACGCCAGAAGCAATCACTTTATACAGGTTAGTTGAACCCACTGTCCGACCTATGTCTAGTGGTACAGCGATCCTAGCTTCGGTTTCCCTGAACTACAGGTATTCTACATCTATGGCCTCTGAAATGGCGGATTTCCACGATGTAAGTGTAACACCAATTCTATGTAGAACAATACATGGTTTATCCATGCATCCGAGAAGCTATAGGTTACATACAATTGAAAATAGATGGCTTATATAATAATTAAGTTGTTAATCTATTGGCCATGTGTGGTGGTACGTAAGGAAAACGTCTCCGTAATTTGAAAGCAAACTGGTTATATCGATTGTTGCGCCATCTAAAGGAATAGAAATAGAACTGAATTAACACTTAATTCATAAAGATTTTGTTTATTTGTTTTTACTTTGACTTATTCTATATGAAAGGAACTTTTTATGTAATAAAGTTTTGCTGATTAACAATAATTTTAAATACAATACTTTTACACATTTATTACTTGGTCAAACATTTTAGTACGCTGTGTGGCGTTCCTGGGGACTTTAACAATTCCGAAAAAAATTATTCGTTGTTTTAAAATTGTTGCCGAAATGCTCAGTAATGTTTAACAATGCAGTTCAGTGTAAACTGTAATACCAATAATTTGGACCACAAAAACTTCTTTGTACTTAACTTACTTTGGACCACAGATTATCCATAATTATTCCTCTAAGCGACGTAATTTTCTTGTCTTTTTAGAAATATTCGATGAAAACAATGAATTTCTGGCATAGTAAATGTTTCTATCGAATTAGAGTAGCCCAACAGTTGGCGGTGGGTGCTATTTATTACTTACCGATCGTCTAGTATGTCAGTTGAAGATGAGGGCTAGCTAATGAATATACCCCTGGTATTGCTATGAACAAATATTCAACATAAACAGCAAATAGGTTATAAAACCGTGTGTATACTTGGGATAGTAGTAACAGCTGTTTCTAAACGTGTCTAGATACGTGTTACACGTAGAACCGATTGAATGCCAGTTGGACTTTGACTGCATCTTTGCCTGAGTACAAATTACCATCTGGACTTGGACAGCTTTGTTATCTATCTATAAACATAGCAGCTGAACTTTTACTGCATCTTTACCTGTGTACAAATAGCCATCTGGGGTAGAATATCCTTGTTATCTGTGTATAAGCATACCAGCTGGACTTTGACAACTTCCTTGTCTGTGTACAAAATTCTTACTGGATTTTGACAACTTGTTTGTATCCAAGCATAGCAGTCTGATTTAATGTAAAGCCTCGACAACTAGAATGAGTTTGTATTCAATATAAACACGTTATTGTTTGTACTAAACAAACACACTTAATCAGTTAAAATAATCAGCAAGTTTAGAGTAAAACTCTTTCTGTTTAATGTGCCAGAAGATGATATAGCAAAAACACTTTTACGGGGATTCCTCAAAAGTGGGCCCAAAATTTTGCATCGATTTACACTAGAGCACGTAAATAAATATTTAGCTACTATTTAGCGTTCGTGTCTTTCTTATAGCAAAGTCACATCGGGCTATCTGCTGATTCCACCGAGAGGAATCGAATCCCTAATTTTAGCGTTGTAAATCCGTAGATTTACTGCTGTACCAGCGGGGTACATTTAGCGTTCGTAACTACTTAGTTATTGAATTTAAACTTACTTTATAGCGGCCCTGTAACCGCGTGCCTATGACCCATTGGTTCGCTAGAATATAAATATACAAATATCTAAAGGTAATGTCACACAACAGGACGAACATGATCGATAAGGTTGCCGTCATTCTGCTAACCCTTAACTTAAGTCTTTTGCCTACATTGTACTTTGACCTCTTGCTTGATCGTTGTGAAGAACTCCGTTAAGGAAGACCTCTAAAGGTCACAAAATGTTGATGCTGACCTTTGTATTCATTCCCGATCAAGAGAATTCTTATATCACGCCTAATTAGAATTTGAGCCCAGGACCACTCGTACACTAGGATTATATCATTAGGGCGTATTTCGAGGCCTAAAACTTATAACACTCACAATTAATAAAAATATTAACCTAAGGTGCCACTATCCCATTGATATTAACTTACATTATTAAAGTTAACAATACCAATATACTCAACATAAATAATAGCATTCGTTATCCAATAAATGTATCATAACCCCCTTTCTATCATTGTCCACCTTTAATACCAGAACTCATATCTTACATTAACATTTACCAATAATATTAGTACCATTGATAATAACTCACAATTATTATATCTTTGCTTGTTATATGAGCAACAAATACCTTGCAGTCAGTATTAAAATACACCACCAATAACAATATTCGCGCCTTCCAGTAACACAGCGTTATGTCTACGGATTTACAACGCTAAAAACCGGGTGTTTAAACACGTGGTGGGCGTTTGTTTTTCTTGTAGCAAAGCCACATCGGGCTATCTGCTGAACCCACCGAGGGGAATCGAACCCCTGATTTTAGCGTTGTAAATCGGAGACTTACCGCTGTACTAGCGGGAGGCACAGGTGGTGGGCAGAGCACAGATAGCTCATTGTGCAGCTTTGTGCTTAATTCAAACCACCGACGACAACATCACTCACCAACAGATATCGGTGCCAAACTTCAGATATTTATCTGACTTGTATCTTAATTAACAGAGTATATAACAATGAATACTAATTTGCACGATCTTGTATATATTTGGCCCATGGCGTGTGTCCGAGCGTTCGTCTGTCTCTAGTTTACCGCGGCCGCTCCCCGCGTTGCGTTCGAAAAGTTACGCACGCAGGCAAAGCTCTACATTCACTTGCTTGTGTTGAACATCCATCAACGAATAATGTTGATGTCATATGTTATTTCTCAAGCAGGATATTCTACATTAAATTGTTAAGAATTAATAACGCTTTCATTAACATATCAAAATGTGACGTAACTTAAATAATAAAAATGTAGATTTATCGTATTTTTATTCTCTAGTGGACGGACTCTTAGCACGACTGAAGTATTCAACAATTACTTTTCACAGTTGTCAGTAGTAGCAGTTCAGAGCTTTGACTCTGAGTGAAACCGAGAGTGTAACACAATTAACCATTTTAAAGTTTATTTTAAATTAACTTAAAGTTTCCCGTCACTGGGGACGAGTACTTTTGCTTGCAATAGGGAATCCACTAAATATTTATTAAATAACAACATATATAACACAAAATACTGCTTTAATCATAACATGATACATCGAATATCTTAACTAAAGATAGGTAATATACCGAATACCTCTTAAATAACAACAGCTGATACACAAATACCTCTGGGGTAACAGTGGAATTTATACATCTCTGTATTTAATAAGAAAGCAACTTCCTATCTCGAATAAAATAAACTAAATTGTTTCTTGAATAAGAACGTTGGTATATTAAATATTTGATTTATAACATAGTGTTTAGTTTAGTTATCACCACTAGATTCCATCTAAGAACATAGGGCCGCAATCGCTTGCGGATTCTTCAACAAGTATTTGAGTGAGTAGGTTGTAAGCCCACTGCACCGAGCCATCCCTAATTTAGCAGTGTAAGACCAGAGGGAAGGCAGCTAGTCATCACCACCCACCGCCAACTCTTGGGCTACTCTTTAACCAACGAATAGTGGGATTGACCGTCACATTATAACGCCCCCACGGCTGGGAGGACGAGCATGTTTGGCGCGACGCGGGCGCGAACCCCGGATTACGAGTCGCACGCCTTACGCGCTTGGCCATGTCAGGCCACATAACATAGAGTGCTTACAGTTTATTAAATGAAACAAGAACACCATGGTACATCTATATGAAATAATAAATTAATAGCGTCAGAACCACCCACGAATAAAACAGGTGTTATGCTAAAACCAAACAACCAATCAAATTCTTTATGAGGAAAAGTCCCTACACGCGCATCCAGGAAACCAACTTAGGATTCTGGAGTTAAAAATAATACTCACATTTTCATCACTTAACAGTGATCTGATGAGGAGGCTTACACTGCAATTCTCATATGGTCATATTATGATGTTTACTACCTATTGTAGCATTCTTTTCCTCGCAGTCAACATGCCAGGCTGCTGATCATTAGGTACTGAGTTGAGACGTCATGCGCGTCACTTTCAATTGTGGACGCGATGTAACTGTGAAGGTTATTCGTGTTATTTGGCTCAAAGGGTCAAAGCCTTTGTGGCTGCAGTGTATGCTAGCTAGCTGCCTTCCGTCTCAACAGGAGTGTCAAGTTAATGGCGGGTAACTTGAACTCAGCGGGTTTGTAACCTATTCGTTCAGTTTTCTTACTTCAAAGGTACCCAATGTTCCACTTCTTTCGAGTACAAAGACAACGAGAAATCTTTCTCAATCGTTTTTGGATTTAAAGAAGAAAACTCATTTTAAACAATGACGTATCTGTTATGTCACGAGCGTAAAGATTTTTCAACAGTGTCTTACATGTACACTCGTCTTTAGTATACACGCAACTATTAATTAATTGACATGTATACAAACGGCCTTCACTAAATGAAAATGACACAATTATACACGTACACCACAAACAATCTTACACGCGTGTATAAGGACTTATATAAACACGCACGTGAAATTAGATAAATGTCACAAGATAACATCAGCATCTGCCAATCATCTCAGTCGTACAGATCGTCAGTCCTTCTAACAGCGCGTGCATTTTACCCCCTCCAGTAGTTCGCTCAGCCTTATGCTTGAGCTACGCCCATTTCTCTAATACCCTGAGCGCCGTCCACCTATGTATCTATTGCTGAGATAAGGTTATACCAGGCGGTACTGCATCGTTAAGTTTTGAGCGTGGCACTTAAGGTAAATTTTAACCTTTGTAATTTTTGAAACATAAAGAGTTAACCTCTTGTGTTCGTGAGTAATTCAATTACATTGATGAACGTTGTTTTTATATGAACGAGTTGAAGCTGACCAGACTATATGTTTTGTGGATACATCCTACCAAAGACACGAAACTAATCCTCCATTTATATTTATATGATTTAACCATTAAGTAGAGTAGGATGTTAGATATTTAATGTTATAGAAACCACGAGTGGTTATGTTGGCTGGACCGTAAGTTTTTATGTCCATACAATGCGTAGTTAGTTTTTCAATTGTACAAGGTCCATGGATTTGGTCAAGATGTTATTTTTTTAAATTACACAAATTTGATTAGTTAGATTGTCATGTTATTGTTTTAAGTTGAGCAAAGTTAATTAATTAAAGTAGGATATTATATTTTACGTCACATAAAATGTATTGGTTAGACTGTGATATAATGTTCATATTGTAGTAAGGTTTTATTTTCATGTTGTGAAAATCGGATTAGTTAGATTATAATGTTATTTTGACGTTGTACAAAGTTCGGTAGTTAAAGAAGGATGTTATTTTCATGTTGTAAAAATGTTATTAGTTAGATTAAGATGTTATTTTCATGTACAAAGTTGATTAGCCAGACTAGGATGTTATTTCGATGTTGTACGAAGTTGACGAGTTAGACTAGGATGTTATTTTCATATTATACAAAGTTTGTTATTTTAACTAGAAAGATAGTTTTTAAGTTATACAAATATCTAATGTTTTACATAAACAGCTTTCTTCGTTTTTTCAAGAAAGGTAACAAATACCAGACAATTAAAAAACAACAGACAGGTTACAAATACCAGACAGATAACAAACAACAGACAGGTTACAAGTAGCAAAAAAGTAACAAATAACAGACAGATAACAAATAGCAGAGAAGTAACAAATAACAGACAACTAACAAATGGTAAAGAGGTAACAAATGACAGACAATTAACACATAACAGATAGGTAGCAAATAGCAGAGAAGTAACAACTGACAGACAGGTAACAAATAACAAACAATTAACAAATGGCAGAGGTAACAAATAATAGACAATTGACAAATGGCAGGAAGGTAACAGATGATTGTAACAAATAACAGACAACTTAGAAATGAATAACAGGTAACAAATAATAGACAATTAACAAATGACAGACAGGTAACAAATAACAGATAATTAACAAATGGCAGAAGGTAACAAATAACAGACAATTAACAAATGAAAGACAGGTAGGAAATGGCACAGAGGTGATAAGCAGTTTTGGGCTGTTAAAAACAAAACTATGTGAAAAAGATACAAATGTTTATTTAGGATATTTTATTTTAAAGTCAGTATGTCGTTCTCGTCTTTTATCTTAGATGTGGCAAGACATCGAGAGTGTGTTATTAGGAGATATGAGCAGCTCGTGTTCTCGCAACGAAACGCAGTCCGTCCAGTCTGTTCTCCGGCCATTTTCTTCTCCAGATTTCAATACTACCACTCAAACTGGATTCACACCGACTTTGCGTTACCAATACCAGCAACAACTAGAACCGTCGCATCCGGATACGTTCCAATACCCGACACCGCCGCAGCTATCAGAAGGTCATTTAGGAGTGGATTTTGGATTATCCTTAGAAGGAAATAAACAGCTTTATGTCGACAATTTTTCTGTTCTGCATCCAAACGTGAAGAGCGAAATGTCCTCAGCGGGTACAGTACCTGATTCAGGTAGTGTGGAACAGTTGCACTTATTCAGTCCTAGTACCCACGGTCAGAGTAACGTACCAATGGCTTCAGAGGTCAAAACTGAAGATCGGCAGTACATTGATAACGCAAACACGGAATATTTTAACGGACATTGGACGGCTTATAACTGTACTGTGCCTGATCAACAAGTCTCACCCACAGCTGCTCCCGACAGTCGTGCCATTAGATACGCTTATCAAGCTGACCCCTTTGGAGGCTATCATTTGAATATGGCCAGAACACAAACCGGACTGTTACGCCCGCATCTTTCTTCCGGCATGACTCAGTCCTACACTCCTTCCTATCCTGGTCACTCTAGAATGGTAACTCCACCAACTTCTCCTCAACTGACCGAATTTCTCGTCAGTGGTCACGGGCCAGTGGGGAACACAACCTTATATGCAGGTGGTAGTAACCTGCAACCACCAGCTCCCAAGTCTAGGCGAGGACGCCGATCGAGAGGACCCAAGAGTGTAACAGTTCACTCCTGCTCTTACAACGGCTGTACGAAAACCTACTCGAAAAGCTCGCACCTAAAGGCTCATCTCCGGACACACACCGGCGAGAAACCTTATCATTGTACGTGGAAAGGTTGTGCCTGGAAGTTTGCACGTTCCGACGAATTGACCAGGCACTACAGGAAGCACACGGGCGACAGACCGTTTCAATGCCGTTTATGTGAACGCGCCTTTTCTAGGTCCGACCATCTGTCGCTCCACATGAAAAGACACGCAGAAATTGTCTGATCTGCAGTCTGGCTATTCTTATGAGGTCACGCCGCGGACACTGTTTGATCATCGAGAGAAGTTTGAAAAAAAATAACACCTTGGTAACATTGAAGGAGTGCTAGTCATGGACGGTTATATGACATATCCTCAACTCCAAACGATCCACTAGCGTCGTGGGCTTCGAACAAGTAAAAGAAATCCATCTAGTTAGAGATTAAATAGAAAATGCAGGTGCTCTGTGTCCGGCAAGACAACACAGGTAGGTAAAGACACTGTTTTAAAGGCTCAGGACATTACATGACATAGAAACATGTGTAATAATACATTCAGTGGCATTTAACACATTCTAAAACTTCATACATTACAGGATTGTAAATACACTTCTTCAATCGCTTTATTTCTCTTTGAGTTATAATTATATTCGATAAACACAAACATTACTAATTAAGAAAATCCGTAAAATTCATCTCTCTGGCGTACTTGTAAGAAAAGCTTTACGTAATTATATTTAAGAGAAAGAAACAATTAGTGAAACTTTTATATGTATAATATTTATTAGCCAAACTTTTATATATAGTTTACCACAGTAAGAGAGCATTTTTAGTAAACTTTTTCTACATGATTCACCATAGAAACACAACACACCTCAGTCAAACTTTTATACACTGCTTATACTGACATAAACCGTTCATTAGTCAACTTTTCCTATATTATTTACTACAGAAATAAAGCATTCGTCAGTCACACTTATCTTGCATGATTGTCACTATATAGAAATTTAACTTTTCATAATATCTTCTGAAATCTTTCCTTCCTATTACCGAAATACATTTTTTAAAATAACCATTTCTAAAGTGAACTATGATGATCATTTCGAATAGGCCCGGCATGGCCAGGTGGGTTAAGGCGTGCTACTCGTAATCTGAGGGTCGCGGGTTGGAATCTCCATAACTCCAAACATGCTCTCCCTTTTAGCAGTGGGGGCGTTATAATGTGACGGTCAATCCCACTATTCGTTGGTAAAAGAGTAGCTCAAGAGTTGGCGGTGGGTGGTGATGACTAGATGCTTTCTCTCTAGTCTTACACTGCTAAATTATGGACGGCTAGCGCAGATAGCCCTCGAGTAGCTTTGTGCGAAATTTAAAAAGAAACAAACAAACATTTCGAATAGGTACTTTATAACACAACTACTATATAGAAAGAAGACAGAAAGAAGGTTTGTTATGTAAATTAACTGTTTTTTATATCTTATGTACAAAAAGAACGTATTCCAATGATACTAAATTTTTACTGAGATCTTTTACTTTATTTTGTTGTAAAAATAAAAGTTTTTCTTTACTTCATATGCGTGTAAAACTGTAAGACAAGAGGCTTCGCCTTATAATGTTTTATATATATATATATATATTGGTAGCATGAACTCTGGTTCGGGTGTGCTCTAATAATTAACGTTGTCGGGCTATAAATCTGTGAATTTCTGGTTCATAGCCAGCTACTGACAACACGTGTTTCGACCTACGGGATCATGAATACACTACAGAAGTGACAGTCATTTCCTACTATTCGGACAAATACTAGATATGGCTATATGTACTGTTATCTGGCTCCTTCCTTCTAGTCTTTCTGTCCTACGTTAGAAACGGCTATATGTACTAGCTACCATTTCCTCTAGTCTTTTAGTCTAAATTTAGGGACGGCTATGTGTACTAGCTACCATTTCCTCTAGTCTTTTAGTCTAAATTTAGGGACGGCTATGTGTACTAGCTACCATTTCCTCTAGTCTTTTAATCTAAAATTAGGGATGGCTATGTGTACTAGCTACCATTTCCTCTAGTCTTTTAGTCTGAAATTAGGAACGGCTATGTGTACTAGCTACCATTTCCTCTAGTCTTTTAGTCTAAATTTAGGGACGGCTATGTGTACTAGCTACCATTTCCTCTAGTCTTTTAGTCTAAATTTAGGGACGGCTATGTGTACTAGCTACCACTTCCTCTAGTCTTTTAGTCTAAATTTAGGGACGGCTATGTGTACTAGCTACCATTTCCTCTAGTCTTTTAGTCTAAATTTAGGGACGGCTATGTGTACTAGCTACCATTTCCTCTAGTCTTTTAGTCTAAATTTAGGGACGGCTATGTGTACTAGCTACCATTTCCTCTAGTCTTTTAGTCTAAATTTAGGGACGGCTATGTGTACTAGCTACCATTTCCTCTAGTCTTTTTAGTCTAAATTTAGGGACGGCTATGTGTACTAACTACCATTTCCTCTAGTCTTTTAGTCTAAATTTAGGGACGGCTATGTGTACTAGCTACCATTTCCTCTAGTCTTTTAGTCTAAATTTAGGGACGGTTATGTGTACTAGCTTCTCTCCTTGTAACCTTTCAGTCCAAAATTAGTGACTATCATGTGTAGACAGCCCTTTGTGTTGCTTTACAATAAAATTCTGACACGAAAAAAATTCTATATTAATAATTTTTATATCTCAAAGGGTCAGTAAAACACGTCACACACACAGAACAATTCCTGAAACGTTGTATTTTAAAATGTTAAATACTCGTATGTATATACTAACCTCTGTGCCTTAAATTACACGCATTGATATATGAATAGTCTGAATTGAGTTTGACGTTATCGGAGCCAATAAAACGTCTACACGTCTCACAGTAGTAAACTATGCACAGAAAATTTCGTCTAATAGACGTCTTGTTTGGCAGCGTATACTAGCTAATAAATATAAATATTTTGTGGGTTTATATTTATAAAATATATATATATGTAGTTCATTCAAAGAGCCAGCGAGTTTTGAATTTAAAAGTTCTAAATTTAAAGTATACCGTAAATCGAACTGAATTTTGGGAACCACGTCGAGGAAGTTCCAAAAGTTAGTTTTCCCTGAGAAGTATAACAATTCCTTTTTATTCTGGACTGTTTTTTTCAGGCCTTTCAGTAGCTTAGCGGTGAGTTTGTTTGCTTATTTTGAACTTCGCGTAAACTGCAGGAGGGCTAATTTGTCAGCATTAGTCATCCTCAATTTTGAAATGATACACCAGAGAAAAGACATCTATTCAATACCACCCACCGCCAACTACTGAGCTGCTCTTTTACTGACGAAATGTGAGATTTATCGTCTGAAAGAGTGGGTATATTCAGGAATGAGTTCCAAACCAGTGACCCTCAGATTGCGAGTCGAGTTCCGTAACCACCAGGTCATCTCTCAGCGATAAATCGACAAGCTAAGGAGGTCAACAATGAAATGTATGCGTCTCTCACAAACAAAGCACAGATAACTTACTTTGTAGCTTTGCGCTTAACGACAACAGAGCCCAACTGCTTTATCAGTATGTGAACAGTAATTAATGCTACACAATATACAAGTAAAAGTCAACGGATTATGATATGTTATCCCCACAGAAGAGGTTTAATTATTTTTAGATAACTCTGGACCGCTTTTTATCTTTAACACTACGTTTTCGTTGTGAGTGTGTGATATGTTAAACTACTGTTCTATTGTGTATTTAATCACAATGTCAGTTTTAAGATACTTATGAATATGTCGTTAAATACGTGCAGTTTTCTAAAAGCTGGAGAACACTTGATTTGAATTTACTGGAGTCCTTGCCCGTCACATTAATAAGCTCGTTTTGATGTGCTGGTGGATAATCTCATCATAATATTTATAAAGAGACGATCCAAGCATGAATATCCTTTCTTCCTGAATCTCTCAAAAAACCTTGAGAAATGTGCGTCTGAAACCAAATGTGAATTATTATATATCTCTGTCCGATGTTTGTACCTCCATGAAGAGCCATTATACAGTGGTATAATTCCAAAGTTTGTACAACATTTCGTTATTAAAGTTCTGATTAGGAAATGTATGTCTCATGCTAATTCTATGTAATTAGTATAGGTCTCGTCTCTTTGGATAGGCATGGTTGCTGGAGCATAGGGTACTTATTTACAAATGTATAAGGGCGTCAATGCAGTTTGTTTCTTGTTTTCCAAGGATCGCTTCTGGTCTGTAATATATCGTTCAGTGATGTTTTTTTTATACTTTAAAAGTTTAAGAATATCTAATACTTATTGATTTTACGATCAATAACAAGGACGACATCGCACATGTGGAAGTGAATTGTCGATTTATCTATAAAAGCTTCTATCTCGAATTATGTATACAATTTGTCATTGTCTCTTTCTACACTGGTAAGATATATAACATTTGTTGACATTTCCCTTTATCTAATAATATATTGTGTTAAATGAAGACTACACGGTGTTATTTGTTATATATATAATAACATATTGTGTTAAATGAAGACTACACGGTGTTATTTGTTATATATATAATAATATATTGTGTTAAATGAAGACTACACGGTGTTATTTGTTATATATATAATAATATATTGTGTTAAATGAAGACAACACGGTGTTATTTGTTATATATATAATAATATATTGTGTTAAATGAAGACTACACGGTGTTATTTGTTATATATATAATAATATATTGTGTTAAATGAAGACTACACGGTGTTATTTGTTATATATATAATAATATATTGTGTTAAATGAAGACTACACAGTGTTATATGTTATATATACACGTGTATTTCAATTCACTCAACCTTCTCATCTTTAACTGAACCATTCTTGGAACAGTTCTGGTATGGTTGTCTTAAATCATTGAAAACATTCTACTGAAATGTGGTGATAACATGAAATGTGTTTCAGCGACTTTTGTTGTGTTTTGTTTGGGCCCGGCATGGCCAAGCGTATTAAGGCGTACGACTCGTAATCTGAGGGTCTTGGGTTCGCATCCCCGTCGCGCCAAACATGATCGCCCTTTCAGCCATGGGGGCGTTATAATGTGACGGTCAATCCCACTATTCGTTGATAAAAGAGTAACCCAAGAGTTGGCGGTGGGTGTTGATGATTAGCTGCTTTCCCTATAGTCTTACACTGCTAAATTAGGGACGGCTAGCACAGATAGCCCTCGAGTAGCTTTGTGCGAAATTCAAAAACAAACAAACAATTGTTTTGTTTGTTTGAATTTCGCGCCAAAAAGGCGAGCATGATTGATGTGACGAGGATTCGAACCATGCTTGTTGTGTTAATGAAATCAATGTACATTGTGGTAACATTGTGACAAGTAGATTTAATCGTTGTTTTATCTGGTAGCTTATATGGTAATAATAACCAACTCCTTATGTTTCACGACTGAATACTATTTATGAATTACGGGAATACTTAGTAGAACGCATACCTCAGCTACGTAACATTTATCATGTTTGGCTTTTAAAAAATAAAAAATGTGTCTGTATGTCCATCGTTATCAATGAGAGAACAAGAACTAATATTCCATAGATGTCCACCAAGAATAGTCAAAATACGGTCACGTTTGGCTGGGTTATAGAGCAAACGTAGTGTAAAAAATTAGTATATTAATAGATAGAGATTTGTGACTTTTATGTGATTTTAAACTTTGACATTTACCGTTAAAAGTAAATTTACCCATCTGTAAATAACAATGTGAAAAAAATCATATTTAATTGGCCATAACTACTACCAATATCAAGAAAAAATTATTGTAGCTTTAAGATTTGTTTGTTTTGGAATTTCGCACAACGCTACTCGAGGGTTATCTGTGCTAGCCGTCCCTAATTTAGCAATGTAAGACTAGAGGGAAGGCAGCCAGTCATCACCACCCCACCGCCAACTCTTGGGCTACTCTTTTACCAACGAATAGTGGGATTGACCGTCACATTATAACGCCCCCACGCTGATCAAAGCAACCAACATTCTTAAAGCTACGAGCCCGTCATGGCCAAGCGTGTTAAGGCGTGCGACTTGTAATATGAGGGTCGCAGGTTCGCATCCCTATCGCGCCAAACATGCTCGCCCTTTCAGCCGTGGGGGCGTTATAATGTGACGGTCAATCCCACTATTCGTTGGTAAAAGAGTAGCCCAAGAGTTGGCGGTGGGTGGTGATGACTAGCTGCCTTCCCTCTAGTCTTACACTGCTAAATTAGGGACGGGTAGCACAGATAGCCCTCGAGTAGCTTTGTGCGAAATTCCAAAAACAAACAAACAAAACTGCTTTAATCAGCGGTAATATGAAAGATGTAAAATAAAAATAGTTCGGTAAATGAATTGTTAAAATCTTCAAAACGAGATTTTTTTCATTTTAAATATATATTTTTTTTTAATTTGTAGAAACAGTAAATGTTACTTTGATTATCTCACTAGGGAGTCTTCAGTGTGGCCATCAGAAACGTCAGTGATGCAAGATAAAGATGAAATCCACTATAATTCTCCACCACAAAATGTGATATAGGAACGTGTACATATACTAAATAAATTTCGGTTTGTATTTAGTTCGAAAATGATTGATTTTCTTACTTTCATCTTTTGGTAAAGGACGCAAATGAACAGTGACCACAACAAACGAACGTATAAATCGTTTTAGTGTATTTTATAAAATTTATCCTGGATTATAACATCTTGAAATATTACAGAGCTACAAAACTGTTATCTAATTTATTATTATTAACAGTTTAAAAGCATCCAAGAAACCTAGAAATATCATTGTATGAGATGGATTATTTAAATCTATGCTGCTGCTGTATTACGCATGATGATTGTATTGGATTATTATACCACTTAAAAATAGCAATTTTAATGTTGATGCACTCTTTTATATGTATTTGATATCTCAACTTAAGTTATTAGAGCTTAAGTTTTTAGTTTTTTTGGACACGTGTTATTTAATTGCTGATTGCTGATGTTTGTAAAATATGTTATGACGTGTTTTTGCATTTTTAAGCCTAACTTGAAGCGGCCTTTGTGTTTTTAAGCTTAATTTGAAGTAGTTGTGTTTCTAACCCTAACATGAAGTAATATGAGTGGCTTAAACTAATTTGAAGTACTTATTGTGTTTTAAACTTGTCTTGAATCGGTATTTGTGTTTTTTAAGGTTAACTTCAAATATTTGTTTTGTTTTTAATCCTAACTTAACATTAACATTGTGTTTTTAAGCCTAAGGTAAAGTGATTGTTGTGTTTTAAGCTTAATTTGAAACGGTCGTTGTGTTTTTAAATCTAAAACGAAAAGGTTATTGTATTTCTCCAACAAATTGCTTGCTACGTTTAAATCAACAATAACAAAAGAAACAGAACCTACAAAACTGACTTAAATAGTTCAAAAATTAGTTTAGTTATGCTTGCCAAAAGAAGAAATTTCAATAAACAACAATATTTTCTATTTAATTATATTGTGTGTTTGGAAATGTAAATTTGTATTAACTATTGCCAGATGGTATAACTTGTGAGAGAAAGTTAAGTTTATCAATATATTTTGTTCTGTAAAAACTGTTAGATAATAAAATGTATTTATCCAAAAGAAAATTATCAAATCGTTTCTCAAATCTTAGCTGTAAGACGAAAACAATTCAAGATCCCAATATGAAAACCCGAATAAGTTGTTTTTTCTATCTAATTTTTAAATGAATAGAAAAAATGAAAATAATTGTGTTTTACTGCTAAACACTCTTGTAGCACCAGTTTAGTCTCACAGTAGAAGTGTAAACACGACAAGCTAAGTCATCATGATAACACCATGACGTCACTTGTACATACCCATAGCTTAGTCTCACAGTAAAAGTGTAAACACAACAAGTTAAGCCAGTATGATAACACCATGACGTCACTTGTACATACTTCTAGTTTAGTCTCACAGTAAAAGTGTAAACACATCAAGTTAAGCCAGTATGATAACACCATGACGTCACTTGTACATACTTCTAGCTTAGTCTCACAGTAGAAGTGTAAACACAACAAGTTAAGCCAGTATGATAACACCATGACGTCACTTGTACATACTTCTAGCTTAGTCTCACAGTAAAAGTGTAAACACAACAAGTTAAGCCAGTATGATAACACCATGACGTCACTTGTACATACTTCTAGCTTAGTCTCACAGTAAAAGTGTAAACACAACAAGTTAAGCCAGTATGATAACACCATGACGTCACTTGTACATACTTCTAGCTTAGTCTCACAGTAGAAGTGTAAACACAACAAGTTAAGCCAGTATGATAACACCATGACGTCACTTGTACATACTTCTAGCTTAGTCTCACAGTAAAAGTGTAAACACAACAAGTTAAGCCAGTATGATAACACCATGACGTCACTTGTACATACTTCTAGTTTAGTCTCACAGTAAAAGTGTAAACACAACAAGTTAAGCCAGTATGATAACACCATGACGTCACTTGTACCTACATGTAGCTCAGTCTCACAGTAGAAGTGTAAACACAACAAGTTAAGCCAGTATGATAACACCATGACGTCACTTGTACACACTTCTAGTTCAGACTCACAGTAAAAGTGTAAACACAACAAGTTAAGCCAGTATGATAACACCATGACGTCACTTGTACATACTTCTAGCTTAGTCTCACAGTAGAAGTGTAAACACAACAAGTTAAGCCAGTATGATAACACCATGACGTCACTTGTACATACTTCTAGCTTAGTCTCACAGTAGAAGTGTAAACACAACAAGTTAAGCCAGTATGATAACACCATGACGTCACTTGTACATACTTCTAGCTTAGTCTCACAGTAGAAGTGTAAACACAAGTTAAGCCAGTATGATAACACCATGACGTCACTTGTACCTACATCTAGCTTAGTCTCACAGTAGAAGTGTAAACACAACAAGTTAAGCCAGTATGATAACACCATGACGTCACTTGTACATACTTCTAGCTTAGTCTCACAGTAGAAGTGTAAACACAACAAGTTAAGCCAGTATGATAACACCATGACGTCACTTGTACATACTTCTAGCTTAGTCTCACAGTAGAAGTGTAAACACAACAAGTTAAGCCAGTATGATAACACCATGACGTCACTTGTACCTACATGTAGCTTAGTCTCACAGTAGAAGTGTAAACACAACAAGTTAAGCCAGTATGATAACACCATGACGTCACTTGTACATACTTCTAGCTTAGTCTCACAGTAGAAGTGTAAACACAACAAGTTAAGCCAGTATGATAACACCATGACGTCACTTGTACATACTTCTAGCTTAGTCTCACAGTAGAAGTGTAAACACAACAAGTTAAGCCAGTATGATAACACCATGACGTCACTTGTACCTACATGTAGCTTAGTCTCACAGTAGAAGTGTAAACACAACAAGTTAAGCCAGTATGATAACACCATGACGTCACTTGTACATACTTCTAGCTTAGTCTCACAGTAGAAGTGTAAACACAACAAGTTAAGCCAGTATGATAACACCATGACGTCACTTGTACATACATCTAGCTTAGTCTCACAGTAGAAGTGTAAACACAACAAGTTAAGCCAGTATGATAACACCATGACGTCACTTGTACGTACATCTAGCTTAGTCTCACAGTAGAAGTGTATACATGACCTGATAATTTAAGTACCTTGGGTGAATTCTGTGTTCGAAGCTGACTCTTACCTTATTTTCACTCACCACGTGCTACTATAATTATGATTCCCACCGCTATGGCTTCCCAGTGGCACAGCGGCATGTCTGCAGACTCCCACAGCTAAAATACGGGTTTCGATACCCGTGATGAGCAGATCACAGATAACTCATTGTATAGCTCTGTGCTTCATCGTAAACAAACAAACAAACAAAACCGCTTTGAAAATTGAACATGAAGAAACAACGGAAATCATGTTTTATTTTTATTATTATCTACCATGACCAGTTTAACTGCACTTTTGGATCTAAAAATCCCTAAATATGTCTATATTAAATACATAATGTGATATATAAAAAGAATCATATCATTTAGGGTTAAAATTCACACGAGTAATCTCACATGGAAAACAAATTAATTCATCCTAACCATTAAATGTCTAACTACTTGAACTACACAAAAATAGATAAAAGAAAAAATGCCGGGCAAATAAATAATAGCATCCTATAGTGTCTACACATAAGTTAATTATTATATACCGAAATTTCGAAGTTTGCCAGTCAATAAACTGAATGAGTAAACGAAAGTAAGTTGATGTAAATTTAATGAACCTCTTAGCACACTTATGTAATGTGCACACTTATGTAATGAACACACTTATGTAATGAACTCACTTGTGTAATGAACACACTTGTGTAATGTGCACACTTATGTAATGTGCACACTTATGTAATGAGCACACTTATGTAATTTATTCTTTCTCTGGTGTCTGTGTGATTATATCCCGTGACGCTTTTTCCTAAAACCAGGTCTCGTGTTATCTTCCTTCATAAACAAATATGCGTTTGTGGTTGTTTCTGAGTTTAACACAAAACTACGCAATAGGCTATTTGTGCTCTGCCCAACACGGGTTTCGAGACACAGTTTACAGAATCGTAAGTCCGCAGATATACCGCTGGGCCCTGGGGAAGGCCACGTTTGCACACACGACACTTCATAAATTATCCTAAGCAACTTCGACAGCCATTTTGGTTTTCCAAACGATTTACTGTGATTTTGTCTTGATTTTCATAATTACACCAGGACCTCTTCTGGAAACTTCGTAATCATAACAAGGCCATGACTTTAATTGTGTTAGCAAACCAGTCTCTAGAGATACGACGATCACCTATTGAATAAAAATATTACCTGTAAGAATGATACAGAGATGTTTCACTTACACATAAGTACAGCTATAATTATTTTATATGGTTAAAAGTTTAGAATACCAATTTGACTGGAAGTGTACTAGAACTAGAACTTAGCTATTTATGTCTTCTCAGAGAGACATGCTGTTTTTATATTGTTTCACCTCCCAAACACTTTTCAATCTACCATCATTCTTTCATTTTCTAGGTGTATTAATTTGAAACTTGGTTGGGTTATATGTTAAACCAACACACCTATAAAACTTTGTAGGGTCATAACCGGTTCCCAAATCCCCATAAAACTTGGTAGGGTCATACCTTGGTTCAATATACCCAAACAAAATAGTGTCATACTTTTCGTGATAACGATAAACCAACTTGAAGTAATACTAGCCAAATAGCATTTCTCAGCTTCAAGATCGAAAGAATCGACACACAATTCAAAACAAAAGTCCACAGAAAAATAATCCTTAATGGGCTACACATTCCCTAGGACCCGGCACGTGAAACAAAAACTCAACTTATTAATAAACCAAATAAACACAGCCACAACACTATGTTCACTTGATAAAACTAACGATGAAATCAACAAAATAAAACAACATTTTATCAACATCAACAAACATCTTCCAAAAACCGTTGAAAAAATTATACCCACAGACCTAGACCAACAACAAACAAACAACAATAAATCCCAAGATACGACAAACTACAAAACCTTACACTGCTACATACCATATGTTCCTGACATCAGCGAAAAAATAACCAACATTTGGAAAAAAAACTTATAACAAAACACAACATTCCAGTAAACACCAAATTTATTCAAAAACCAGGTACAAAACTAAAGTTCATATTATGTTAAAACTACACTTACAAACACAACACCAACATACTTTATAAAATACAATGTAACAACTGCCACGACTTCTATTCTAGAGAAACAAGCAGAAAAATGGAAACTAGATTCAAATAACTAAAAAAAAAAAAACCTTCACACGTTTTTTAACACTGCAAGTCAAATAAACACAACATAACCATAGAAAACACCCAGATACTACGTAGGGAAACAAATATGAATAAACGCAAAATCAAAGTTCTACTTAAACAACAACTCAAACCAAAATTAGACCAATATAAATAAAGACCTTTATATCTGTACTATTTAATAAAATTAACATCCATCTGTAGCGCCCTCTACAATCCAGTACCCTTTTATACTCTCGTCCCTAGGACATTCAAAACAATGTTTTCTGCTTTATTTTAACAAACGTTTAAATACCCATACTAGGGTCATACCAGGCTCAAACCTTTGTCCATTACGCCTCTAAAACTTTGTCTTATTATTATTATCTAGACAATTTTAATATTTTATTAGGTGGAAGGTCAAACAAGCATAAAAAGGACATGTTATATTTACAGTAATGAAAATTCAAATTGGCACAAATATAATTTTTTAAGCGCTCAACATATTGAAATGCAACAAAAATATGTTGTATTTACCCATTTTGAGTCTTTATAGGGTCAGACTTCATAAAGCTTTGTGCTAACTACCCAATCAAACTAAATAACTAAAAGGATACGTGATTAAGTTTGATTTTTGGTTTTGATTTTCGCGCAAAGCTACACGAGGGCCATCTGCGCTAGCCGTCCTTAATTTAGCAGTGTAAGACAAGAAGAAAAGCAGCTAGTCATCACCACCCACTGCCAACTCTTGGTCTACTGTTTTACTAACGAATAGTGGGATTGACCGTAGAATTATAACGCCCCCATGGCTGAAAGAACGAGCATGTTTGGTGTGACTGGGAGTCGAACTCGCGACCCTCGGATTAAGAGTCGAGTGCCTTAACCCCTTGGCCATGTGTTTTCATATATCAAAGCCACATCGTGCTATCTGCTAAGTCCACCGAGCGAAATCGAACCCCTGATTTTAGCGTTGTAAATCCGTAGACTTACCAGCGGGGGACGTAATTATGTTCACTTTGTTTTGTGTTGAAATCAAAAGTTTGTTAGCCTAAAGCGCGAGCCTCATTTATTTTTATAGGAAGTTAAATATTTTCAGTCGTACTTTATTCATTTCATAAGAATAACTAGTTTGTTTAGAGATTGTTTGTTTGTTTTTAATTTCGCACAAAGCTACTCGAGGGCTATCTGTGCTAGCCGTCCCTAATTTAGCAGTGTAAGACTAGAGAGAAGGCAACTAGTCATCCCCACCCACCGCCAACTCTTGGGCTACTCTTTTACCAACGAATAGTGGGATTGACCGTCACATTATAACGCCCCCCACGGCTGAAAGGGCGAGCATGATTGGCGCGATGGGGATGCGAACCTGCGACTCTCGGATTACGAGTCGCACGCCTTAACGCGCTTGGCCATGCCGGGCCCATTGTTTAGAGATATTATAACTGATGCAAATATTGGAAAAAGTGATTTGATTTTCTTGTATGTTGGCTTTCAGAAGAACGATATGTAGAATGTTTTCTGAATAGAAGACGTTAGGTTGTGCGTATGAAAATATTCACATCACTCAAATGTAATGTAATTTAACAATCTTACAAAAACTCCCCGTTTTGCTGTTGGAGTATCAATATTCTATAAGCCAATAAGTTCACCAATATTGTCAACCATAGTCTCGTTTTGTGGTCAAAATTTGTTATCTCCCCCCCCCGCTCTTCCCCTGGTGTTAGCTCTTATCACAAGCGACGCCACTTTTTATAACATCAGCGAATGCGTTTGCTTAGCATCGGTAACAGTCTAAAAGCGATAAACACGTCCACGTCCACTATCATCTTTATTTTCACAGATAAGCTTCTGGAGAGATGTTTTTAATAGGTGACTAACCTAAAGCCTGGAAACATCCCTGGAGCGCTTCACTTCTTCAGTGATGTCGAGAAAATCCTCTTGTAGAGAAAAATATATCTGAAAAAACGGCTCGTTTGTGTTTGGAAAAGTTTTTATGTAGAGGAGCGAACATCAAACACCGCCCTCTACATTCCGAAACTCAGTTGCACAATCCCTTTCAAACATGCGGTCAGCTTCCGGTCAGTTCCGTCTTACTTTCTTTGTGATCCTGACGATTACCGAAGAAGGTCAAAACGTGCTTTGCTCCTCTACGTAAAAAAAAAATGTTCTCAACCCAAACGAGTTGTTTTTACATCTATATATTTTACCTTACTTCTTGCTTCTTATCAAACGTGTAAACGTCCGGTGCGATCCTTGCATAAACGTACACGTGTAATTTATATACTGTTCGAACAATCATTATTAAGTTAAGCGACGATGAAAGGTCTGAAAAAGAAGAGTTAGGCGTAGTCTCGTGTCAAACGTACCGGGCTGCAGAACGGATGTCCAAGATTGGAGACACAGTGTTGTTTATGGGAATGATATAAAAGAGGCAATCAGTTTCCTATTCGGCCAAGAGCAAATCGAGTAGGTGACGAATGCTGCTGACAAATTGTCCTCACGCTGGTTAACAGTGCTAGATTTGTGAGGTCTAGGTCTCAATCTCACAAGTCTATATTCTAGTAATTTACACTGTTGTCGCATAAAGAGACAATCGGGTAGAATAAAGTGTTTATTAGGTACGTGTGAGTCAGGGACCAACAACACATGATCACAGTTACTCACAGCTTCTACTATAGTTTTCATTTTCTGATTGCTATATTATTTTTTTGTACTCACCTGTTCGAACTATTTCTGAATGAAATAATATACACTTTTACGATATGTTCTGTTTTGTTGTTTGTTTGTTTTTCTAATAGAACTGCTCTAATAATATATAACGTATTTTGTAACATTCGTCATGGCCCGTGTTAAATAGAAGCGTTCCCACGATGCACCACACACTTGAAAAAGAAATCTAGGCTTAATTCTTCTTAAGCCTATTTGCCTGTCTTGCATTACTGTAGCATTTTTGCACAGTTCGTTTGATATGTTTTTGAAGGAAAGCAGTTTTTCTTTCTTTCTAAAATCAGACACACACGATGAGATCACGTGCAACTGGCGTTCCAAGGTCCTCTAGTTTTTAATTTTAGAAGATTACCACTTTAACCAAAAGTTTTGGCCCTTCGCTTCACTGGGTGTTTAAAAGATTTGGGTCTCGGACTCATAGACCCCACTCTCTCCGAGATCATTTTTTTTTCAAAAGAATAACTGAAGATGGGGGGGGGGAACTGTGAAATAGAATTGGGACACGGTCCCATGTGCTAGTGTCTAGCGACGCCTCCGGTATTAGCCACAGACAGAGCTGATTGTGGGGCGTGGGGGCGCCAAATTGATGTTACATAATTGATGTGTAACAGGGGCGCGAAAACTGAAATTGTGCTGAAAACGAGCTACGCCTCTGGGGCGTTAACACGCCATCAACAGTGAAATTGACTTTGTGACCCTGACTTTATCGGATTGGATCGATGTACTTTCTTCAACCCAAAGCGACTGTTACTCTTTTTTTGTTTTTGTAAAATAAGCCTAAACTATGACAATTAGATGTTTGAAAGTCCGTCTTGAAATACAAGACAGTAAGACATTCAAAACCTCTTTATAAGTTAGCGGTAACCATACAGACTTGCAATTCTAAAGTCTATGGTTCGATTCTCCACGGTAGACAGAGTGCAGATAGTTTTGCACACAAACAACGACAGTGCTTGGTATTAGTGCTTGTATCTGTTTTTTTACAAAAAGTCAGATTGGACTATCCACTGTGTCTACATTGGGAATCGAACCCCTATTTTTAGCATTGTAAATCCGTAGACTTACTACACTTCCTTTTCGTGTATATATATATATATATATATATATATGAGGGATAATCTAACTACATAAAGACCAATTAAAACCTAACGATTTTTTGCATTAATTAATAAATACAAATAAAAATACAACTGTATTCCAACGCTAAGAGACCAAGGCTCTCTTCATCCGGGGACTCGACATGAACGAAAACATTGATGAGAATTGGAACCATGGTGCGAGACGGCATGTGACATAAGCATCACAAAGACAGACAATTATTTTTATACTTAATAAAGTATTGAGATTATTTTCTAAAGTCAGTTAATACAATTATTTTTTTAAAAGCCTTATTACGTTTATGACGTGTCTGTTTTGTTTCGTGATTCCAAAACACGTTCGCATATTTGTCCAATCTGTACAAGTGAATCTTTTATTTTTCGTTTGTTTATTTTGTTTAATTTCGTGCAAAAGCCACTCGAAAACTATCTGAGCCAGTCGCTTCTAATTTTCAAGTGGTAGAGTAGAGGGAAGGCAGATAGCGAACGCCACCCACCGCCAACTCTCGGGCTACTTACTCTTTAGCCAATGAAAAGTGTGATTGATCTTCAGATTATAACAATCGCGCGATGTAAAGGACGATAATGCTCGGTAAAAGGATTCGAACTCAGGATTACGTAATTGCGAGTCAAGCAAGAGCCCTAAGCACCAGGCAATGACAGACCCATTGTTTCTAAAAAAGTTGGGTTACAGCTATATTTTCCTCTAGATGTTGTAATCTCACAAAGAGAAAAGGCCCGGTATGGCCAGGTGGGTTAAGGCGTTCGACTCGTAATCTGAGGGTCGCGAGTTCGAACCATCACTCCAAATATGCTCGCCCTTTCTGCCCTGTGGGCGTTATAATGTGATGGTCATTCCGACTATTCGTTAGTAAAAGAGTAGCCCAAGAGTTGGCGGTGGGTGGTGATGACTAGCTGATTTCCCTCTAGTCTTACACTGCTAAATTAGGGACGGCTAGCGCAGATGGCCCTCGTGTAGCTTTACGCGAAATTTAAAAACATATTCGATTGTAACATGTTTGCTTTGTCTGCCATTCACCAAACATTCGCTTATTGGCAAAATACATAAACTGAAGTTTCTAGCACGCTTCGCAAAACTGTAGTGACTTAGTGGCAACATATTTCGTTTTTTAACACGTTCACTGCTATTTTGATTTGAAATTTTTCTGAAGATGCAACTGATACTTCAATCATCTTATAGCAATTGAAAGAAACTGTACGTAAGAAAAGCACAAACGTAAAATAAAGTGAAGCAATTGGCATGACATTATGTGACACTAGAAAGCACATTTTCACTTTCGTATGTGGCATGGCCAAGCGTGTTAATGCGTGCGACTCGTAATCTGAGGGTCGCAGGTTCGCATCCCGGTCGCACCAAACATGCTCGCCATTTCAGCCGTGGGGCGTAATAATGTGACGGTCAATCCCACTATTCGTTGGTAAAAGAGTAGCCCAAGAGTTGGCGATGGGTGGCGATGACTAGCTGCCTTCCCTCTAGTCTTCCACTGCTAAATTAGGGACGGCTAGCACAGATAGCCCTCGAGTAGCTTTGTGCGAAATTCAAAAACAAAACAAACAAAACTTTCGTATGTAACCTAATGCCAGCAGGAGTATTAATATTTTAATGGTTGAAGGAGCTATTCGAAAAGAGTCAAATTACATCTGGTGAGAAACGTTAACTGTAATCGAGATAAAGAAACGCATGTAACGTATTTTCTATTCTACGGTTTCTTTACAACAGCAACGCCGTTCATACCACACCCTTGTAATAATCTTTATAACTATCGAAAGGAGCGTATGACAGCACACTACTCGGCAGTTAATAGAATAAGTAGAAGCAAAGTGTTGACCGTGATTCCTCCAGCAACCTAACGAACACGGCTACAAATTGTTTATCACCACCAATGTCCAAACGTCTTACAAAACATGCCAACCTAATCAAGGAATTAAAACTATTCACTTAAACACGAACATATTTTTGATGATAAAGTTCAGTCTTATTTTATAGCTCTTATAAGATATATCACATAATTCTTTCTAACCTGTAGAGGTCACTAGTAGGCTGTACGATGTTGTTTAGAGTTAAGCACAAAGCTACACAATGGGCTATCTTTCTGTGCTCTGTCCACCTCAGATATCGAAACCCAGTTTTTAGCGTTGTACGTCCGCAGACATACCGCTTAGCCACTCGGGGTGGGGAAGGCTGTACGATAGAGAACATAATTATATTGTAGCCAAACACAGAGGACAATAAAATAAACCTCACAATGTATTGGTGTTTACCTTCCAAAATAGAAGGCTGCTTTTAAAAGTATACTATACACTCAAGCTAAGAATGATTATAAAACTATTGAGAAATAGCAAATATATAAACGTTTCTAAGACCGTGAGGATTAAATTGCCGAAATCATGAGCTTATGCTTTGATTGTCATACACAGCACATTCCTCTAAACTGAGGGGGACGTGTGGAACATTGAATATGTTTTTAGTAAAATAATTCTTACCCTGTTCGACCGTCACTTCTTTTTTGCACCCCCCCCCCCTACATTTTTAACAAAGGCAGACGCACTTAACACGTAATAGAAGGGTATTAGTCTAAAGAATTTCTGTAAATGCCTTTACGTCATTAACATGAACATATTTTTTTTCCCCACTTAGCTTTCCAGCTTTAGATAGTCCCTACAAAGGAAAGTGGTTAGACGCTTATTTTGCAATCTTAAAGTAATGGGTTCGAATCTCTGTTATATCAAATGTGCTCGTCCTTTAAACGGTAGGGGCGTGATAATGTTACGGTCAATTCCATTATTCGTTGGTAAAAGAGTAGCCCAAGAGTTGGCGGTGGGTGGTGATGACTAGCTGCCTTCCCTCTAGTCTTACGCTGATAAATAAGTCCTCTTTTTCCTTGTTCGATTTGATTTTTCTAAATTTAATAGGACGCCGTATTTGTAACCTCTTAAGTCACTCCCAACCCATTTACATAAAGGATAAATTGTAACGTACTGTAACATCTCGGTTTTGATAGTGAAAATTTCGGTTTCTAGCATGAGAAAGAACAGAAAATTTTGTGAACGGATGGATTACTTCCTGGGACATTAGGTTACCATAAGTTGGAATAACGGCAGTCCCATGTACCTAATGATTATAATTTGGGGAATTTTGTGTGTAAGACCCCCAAAGAACTGCAAAGCGGGTGAAAGGGTAGAGCAATACGTAAGACTCATTAAGCTGATAAACCGTATCAACCTATAATGTGTTTTTGTTCCCCCAAGTTGTCACATACATTGACCCTTTTCCATAATAATTAAACCTAAATTTGTTGTCAAACAGTAAATTTTAAAATTATCTTTCGGTGGAATTTATTCAACTGCTCTTCTGTTGTTAGTTACAACAGTAGAGATTGAATAATATTTCCTTCGGGTGGCGAGGACCTTTACAAGGTGAATTTCCAGAACAATAACAATCGGACACATGAGGACTTTTCGCTTTACAGAGACAGACAAGACGAGAATATCCTCTATAATTTGGTAGTCAACTGAAATAACTGGAGAGAGAGAGAGAGACAGGGCCACACCCTACCAACATTATGTTCTCGTGCAAAACTCCTCGTGCTGTATATCAGACCTGATTTTAGTACTGTACTTGTTCTAATCTCGAAAGCTCTAATTATCAGCGATAGAAGACAAAAACAAAGTTTTATTTTAGCGAGAAGTAAAATAAAACAGTTTATCTTCATTATTGGAAGAGATAATAGAAAGTTTAGCGTTCTTAACGTCAATCATTACAAAATATAGTTGGTTTTAAAGCTCTTACAATGATAAGATAACGAGAAAAAGTAATATAGAAAATTAACTCGTGATGACGAGATACCCACTTGAAGTAACAACGTATTCTCAGGACGGCTTGTATGATATTAAAACTCTAATCAAAATAAAATACAGAATTACGTTTCCTCAGTAACGTTAACCGGAAGATGACCTAAGAAGGTCGAAAATTATACTCTATAGTGGATATTTCTATTATTAAAAGAAAACCTCACAGTATTAAGTCGGTATTTGAAGTTTTTAAACGTCTTTTCTTACACAAACTACTTTACTAGAAACCCGAGTAAAGTATAACTTGTTCATTAGATTAGCTTAGCTGATCAACATTTTACATTGATTATATTACCTGGCAACCACATTGGGCATATTTCTTTCTCTGGAAGTGATAATAACCACTTAATATTGTAAGAAAGCGAATAAATTACAATACAGAACAGTGATTTCCATTAGCTCCATGAAATTATTACTATGTATGTGCAAGTACTAGTTACTTATGTTTTGTAGTCGAATTGTAAATCCGAGAGTTCATGGTTCACGTCCCCGTATCACAAAATCACCCTCTGTATTTCAGCGACTTGTGTGTGTTATGAGTGACTGTCACATTTCGCTATACATAGTTGGGCAAGATTAAACCACGAGTTAACATCAACTGCTGTTGACCAGCTAATCTTTCAGTTCGAATTTAGAAGCGACTATGCAGAACGGCCCGTTGTGTAGTGTGGAGCGAACAATGTAACAACGATGAAAATCATTCACGATGAATATTTGGCTCGTGAGTGCGTACGGTAACAAAGGTACGTGTCTAATGTTATTGTCGTTCTATTTTACATCATTAAACTTCGATTCCAATCAAAAGAACTGGTTAAAGACCACCCAATGGCACAGTGGAATTTCTGCGGGCTCACACGACTAAAAACCGGGTTTCGATACTCGTGGTGGGCTGAGCACAGATAGCCCATTGTACACCTTTGTGCTTAATTACAATCAAACAAAACAAATGAATTTCTTATTTATTTATATTTTGTTTTAAGGAGGAAATATATTCAGAATGAATAAGTACAAATAACATAATGATCCAACAACTAGATTATTCATGGATTTATCTATAGTTCGTCTCGTACAACATAAGAAAACAGATTACGTGCCGTTTCTCTGCTGTGTCAGACTGCGAAACGACATAACCTTGATCAGAAGAAATCACGATATATCTTGCCAGGTTGGAGATCATAAAAATTATTTGATGCGCGTGTCCTCACACGCGCAGGGTAATAGGTCACATATAATCAACTGCAGAAGCGGGTGTGAGATCCTGTCGATCCGGTTCACTTCCGGAGGTTGTAGGCCTTGCGTCTGGGCGGATTCGTTCTGGTCTAAATGCTCACAGCAGAATGACACTGCACCCAAACCTGCCGGGGGCCGTGCATACCGTCACGCGCTGATGAGCTACTTTCGTGGATTGCTACTATTGTGAATGAAGTTTTGATCACCAAGTGGGTGGACGTAACTTCTTTCACGACTCTGTTGAAAAATGGAGCGAAGTTCTTTATTCTGTCACTAGGGTATTGATTTGTTTGTTTGTTTCGAATTTCGAGTAAAATTACACGAGGGCTATCTGCGCTAGCCGTCCCTAATTTAGCAGTGTAAGACTAGAGGGAAGGCAGCTAGTCATCACCATCCACTCCCAACTCTTGGGCTACTCTTTTACTAACAAATAATGGAAGTGACCGTCACATTATAACGCCCAAATAGCAGAAAGGGCAAGCATGTTTTGGTGTGACGGAGATTCGAACCCGCGACTCTCAGATTACGAATAAAGTGCCTTAATAATCTGGCTATGCCAGAGCAGGGTATTGGTAATAGACGCTTTTGAAAGTACACAACTGCATAGTTTTAATAAAATTAAACTGATGAAACTTCAGACAGTTTAATGTGCTATTTTTTATACCTCGACAAACCAAGTTTTTGAAAAATGGTCTTCAAAAATATATCATAAAATAACCTTTCATACAACATTATTTAACTTCTCTAATTATGATCTGTAATTAATTTACAATATAAATATATACTGAGAAGTGACAGTAATTTTTTGTTTTGTAAAATAACTAAAGTAGATAATATTTTGAAACTAGAAAACCTCCAGAAAAACAAACAGGAAGATCAAAACATTCAAACGAGTTTATACAGAGTGTTTATTAAATCGTTTGAATAGCTTGAAGAAATGGTGTGGTTTGTTTGGAAGATAGCACAAAGCTACACGAGGGCTATCTTCGCTAGCGGTCCTTAGTTTAGCAATGAAAAAGTACAAGGAAGGTAGCTAATCATCACCACTCACTATCAAGTCTTTGGTCATTTTCCCAATGAATAGGGGATTGACCAACACATTATAACGTCCTCTTGGCTAGAAAGGAAAGTATATTTGGTGGGATGGGACCTCCAGGTTGCGATTCGAGCGCCCCCTAGCCACCTCGTCATGCTAGACTTGTACAGAAATGAAAAAAAAAAACTCATTATTATTCTAACAATCAAACATGTTATATGGAAGTCACTGCAAAGAGAGAGAAATACGAATCCTTTGTAAATCATCGTTCAGTTTACATGATGTTTGTGTAGTTTAAATTACTTCTAAATTAACATATAGTTTACATGATATTGGTGTAGTTTAACTTACCTCTAAATTAACACATAGTTTACATGATGTTTGTGTAGTTTAAATTACCTCTAAATTAACATATAGTTTACATGATGTTTGTGTAGTTTAAATTACCTTTAAATTAACATATAGTTTACATGATATTGGTGTAGTTTAAATTACCTCTCAATTAACATATAGCTTACATGATCTTTGTGTAGTTTAAATTACCTCTAAATTAACATATAGTTTACATGATGTTTGTGTAGTTTAAATTACCTTTAAATTAACATATAGTTTACATGATCTTTGTGTAGTTTAAATTACCTCTCAATTAACATATAGTTTACATGATATTGGTGTAGTTTAACTTACTTCTAAATTAACATATAGTTCACATAATATTGGTGCAGTTTAAATTACCTCTAAATTAGCATATAGTTTACATGATATTGGTGTAGTTTAAATTACCTCTAAATTAGCATATAGTTTACATGATATTGGTGCCGTTTAATTTACCTCTAAATTAGCATATAGTTTACATGATATTGGTGCCGTTTAATTTACCTCTAAATTAGCATATAGTTTACATGATATTGGTGTAGTTTAATTTACCTCTAAATTAACATATAGTTTACATGATATTGGTGTAGTTTAGCTTACTTCTAAATTAACATATAGTTTACATGATATTGGTGCAGTTTAAATTACCTATAAATTAACATATAGTTTACATGATATTGGTGTAGTTTAAAGTACTTCTAAATTAACATATAGTTTACATGATATTGGTGTAGTTTAACTTACCTCTAAATTAACATATAGTTTACATGATATTGGTGTAGTTTAATTTACTTCTAAATTAACATATAGTTTACATGATATTGGTGTAGTTTAATTTACTTCTAAATTAACATATAGTTTACATGCTATTGGTGTAGTTTAACTTACTTCTAAATTAACATATAGTTTACATGATATTGATGTAGTTTAAATTACCTCTAAATTAACATATAGTTTACATGATATTGGTGTAGTTTAACTTACTTCTAAATTAACATATAGTTTACATGATATTGGTGTAGTTTAAATTACCTCTCAATTAACATATAGTTTACATGATATTGGTGTAGTTTAGCTTACTTCTAAATTAACATATAGTTTACATGATATTGGTGTAGTTTAGCTTACTTCTAAATTAACATATAGTTTACATGATATTGGTGTAGTTTAGCTTACTTCTAAATTAACATATAGTTTACATGCTATTGGTGTAGTTTAACTTACTTCTAAGTTAACATATAGTTTACATAATATTGGTGCAGTTTAAATTACCTCTAAATTAACATATAGTTTACATAATATTGGTGCAGTTTAAATTACCTCTAAATTAACATATAGTTTACATGATATTGGTGTAGTTTAACTTACCTCTAAATTAACATATAGTTTACATGATATTGGTGTAGTTTAACTTATCTCTAAATTAACATATAGTTTACATGATATTAGTGTAGTTTAGCTTACTTCTAAATTAACATATAGTTTACATGATATTGGTGTAGTTTATCTTACTTCTAAATTAACATATAGTTTACATGATATTGGTGCAGTTTAGCTTACCTCTAAATTAGCATATAGTTTACATGATATTGGTGCAGTTTAAATTACCTCTAAATTAACATCTTGTTTACATGATATTGGTGTAGTTTAGCTTACTTCTAAATTAACATATAGTTTACATGATATTGGTGCCGTTTAATTTACCTCTAAATTAGCATATAGTTTACATGATATTGGTGTAGTTTAGCTTACTTCTAAATTAACATATAGTTTACATGATATTGGTGCAGTTTAAATTACCTATAAATTAACATATAGTTTACATGATATTGGTGTAGTTTAAAGTACTTCTAAATTAACATATAGTTTACATGATATTGGTGTAGTTTAACTTACCTCTAAATTAACATATAGTTTACATGATATTGGTGTAGTTTAATTTACTTCTAAATTAACATATAGTTTACATGCTATTGGTGTAGTTTAATTTACTTCTAAATTAACATATAGTTTACATGCTATTGGTGTAGTTTAACTTACTTCTAAATTAACATATAGTTTACATGATATTGATGTAGTTTAAATTACCTCTAAATTAACATATAGTTTACATGATATTGGTGTAGTTTAACTTACTTCTAAATTAACATATAGTTTACATGATATTGGTGTAGTTTAAATTACCTCTCAATTAACATATAGTTTACATGATATTGATGTAGTTTAGCTTACTTTTAAATTAACATATAGTTTACATGATATTGGTGTAGTTTAGCTTACTTCTAAATTAACATATAGTTTACATGATATTGGTGTAGTTTAGCTTACTTCTAAATTAACATATAGTTTACATGCTATTGGTGTAGTTTAACTTACTTCTAAGTTAACATATAGTTTACATAATATTGGTGCAGTTTAAATTACCTCTAAATTAACGTATAGTTTACATAATATTGGTGCAGTTTAAATTACCTCTAAATTAACATATAGTTTACATGATATTGGTGTAGTTTAACTTACCTCTAAATTAACATATAGTTTACATGATATTGGTGTAGTTTAACTTATCTCTAAATTAACATATAGTTTACATGATATTAGTGTAGTTTAGCTTACTTCTAAATTAACATATAGTTTACATGATATTGGTGTAGTTTATCTTACTTCTAAATTAACATATAGTTTACATGATATTGGTGCAGTTTAGCTTACCTCTAAATTAGCATATAGTTTACATGATATTGGTGCAGTTTAAATTACTTCTAAATTAACATATAGTTTACATGATATTGGTGTAGCTTATCTTACTTCTAAATTAATATACAGTTTACTTGATATTGGTGTAGTTTGATTGGCTATTAATTTATGATTTAATTTATACCATCCTGATTATTATAACTAACAAAACGTAACTTTAAATCATTCTTTGGTTTGAAAGATGCTACTGCTTCGTAATGTTCACGTATTTAAATTTCAATTTTTAGAAAATAGACGATTACTATGTCAGAATGACGGACATTTGGTAATCAGTGTTTTTATGTAATTTTTATTCAGTTTCTGTATACATCATTGGGGTATATGTGTGTAATTACTGTGTGGAAAGATGTAGAGTCAATAACAGATTAGCTGAGGGAGTGTATTAGGATTTGAGAGCAATAAAAAATAATAGAAAGAAAAACGTTGAATTTTGAACTCATTTCGAAGATAAACTGAAGTATAATTGGTAGGTAACGTAATGACTTACGTATTTTCGTATAACCGTAATTTTGGTCAAATACAAACAAAGTCAAAATATAATTAATTTGTAGCGTATTTATAATACTATATTTCAATACAACTATAGTCTTGGAAGAGGTGTATTAAAGGGGGTCCAGCCCCCTGAAAAATCCAGGAATATTGATAACACATTGTTTTAGAAATGTGATATATGATAAACCCGTGTTGTATTATTTAATAAAGTAAAACTTCTATATACACTTTGAGTTGACGACCATTTTATTACGAATTTGGATCAGTTTCAATTTTTAAATTATTACCCCTCTTAAAGTTTTACGGTCACCCCTATATGTAGAGTTTTACCAACTCTATGATTGTAATATCACTGTAATATTCTTGGTTGAATATGACCGTACTAGATACTGATTTCATATTTAGCATAATCAGTACTATACATTTCAATGTAATTGTGGTCTTGGCTTAATATGACCATAATTTAAACACAATTTATTTGTTTTGTTTGCATAACTGCCCCCCAGTGGCTCAGCGGTATGTCTGCGGACTTCCAACGCTAAAAAATCGGGTTTCGATACCCGTGGTGGGAAAAGCACAGAAGATAGCCCATTGTGTAGCTTTTTGTTTAATTCAAAAACAAAAAAAATAACTTTTTGCATAACTATTATTATGCGACCCGGCATGGCCAAGTGTGTTAAGGCGTTCGACTCGTAATCCGACGGTCGTGGGTTCGAATCCCGTCGTACCAAACATGCTCGCCATTTCAACCGTGGGGGCGTTATGATATGACGATCAATCCCACTATTCGTTGGTAAAAGAGTAGCCCAAGAGTTGGCGGTGGGTGGTGATGACTAGCTGCCTTCCCTCTAGTCTTACACTGCTAAATTAGGGACGGCTAGCGCAGATAGCCCTCGAGTAGCTTTGCGCGAACTTCAAAACAATCAATTATTATGCGCTTCAACATAACTGGAATTCTGGTTGAATATGACCAAAATTAAATTATAATTAATTTTTAGTGCGAAGACTCAATAGGACAATTGTCATGGTTGAATATTACCATAAGCCAGGCGTAGCTTAATGGATAGTGTGTCGAGTTTGGTAACCTTTCAGTTTATTGTTGGCGGCCCATTAAATAATAAAATTTTAATTCCATATTTTAGGAAAGTGGGTGTGTTATGCAAATGATGGCCATATTTCAATGGGAAATTATGTGCATTATGTGAATGAAAGCCATATTCCATAAGGATAATAGGTGTGTTATATAAATATAGCAATATTCCACTGGGATAATGGGCGTTTTATGTAAATGACAGCAATATTCCATAAGGATAATAGGTGTGTTATATAAATGACGGCCATGTTCCACTGGGATAATGGGCGTTTTATGTAAATGACAGCAATATTCCATAAGGATAATAGGTGTGTTATATAAATGATGGCCATGTTCCACTGGGATAATGGGCGTTTTATGTAAATGACAGCAACATTCCATAAGGATAATAGGTGTGTCATATAAATGACGGCCATGTTCCACTGGGATAATGGGCGTGTTATGTAAATGACAGCAATATTCCATAAGGATAATAGGTGTGTTATATAAATGATGGCTATGTTCCACTTTACAGTTATAAAAGACTTCGCAGCAGGTATTTTTGACTGTTTGTGGACCAGTTAAAGATCATTGACGGCTAGGTATTGAACTTTGGCAAGAATATTTCGAAGCAAATCAACTTGTATTTTTTGTACGTATTTATTTATTGAAAATAATGGTTTTATAAGTACGTTCTTCATTATTAACACAAGTGTTTTACAGTTTGTTTTTTTACATTATTTATTTTTCCTTATATAAGGTGATCATTTATATTTTCTCAAGAAACTCTTGTTAAACTGAATCACTTTTGGGTACAAAATGAATACTTTTGTGCTGTGATTTCAAGCATTGTTTTGGATTTCGCGCAAAGCTACACGAGGGCTATCTCCGTTAGCTGTCCCTAATTTAGCAGTGGAAGAGTAGAGGGAAGACAGCTAGTCATCACCATCCACCGCCAACTCTTAGACTACTCTTTTACCAACAAATAGTGGGATTGATCGTGACATTATAACGTCTCCACGGCTGAAAGGGCGAGCATATTTGGTGTAACGAGGATTCGAACCCGCGAGTCGAGTGCCTTAACCACCTGGACATGCCGGGCCTTAAAAAAGGAGAAATGTGTTTTGTGGTTAAATTAGTTAAACCATAAAAAAACACAACACTTGTGTTGAGTTCCACAGTATTATACAATATTTGAAAGAAACTAAACCAAACTGAATACACATATTGGAATATAAACATAGTTATGGTGAAAGATAACCATAATATTCATATTCAAATATGGCTTCAATCATTTAGATATTTCTCAATACGATAATAATCGTTTTGAAATATAACTGTAGTCCTTTTGGAATTAAATTCAATTTCAGAAAGTTTTCAAAACCATATTGGAGTTTGTAGTCGTATCGTAATAAACCCATAATCATGCTAATGTGTAACATATTGTGTTGTAATGTAACTATGATCACCTTGAAATGTAAAAAAACATTGTTGTAATGTAAAGCAACATATCCATGCTTAAATGTACAATCATATTGTGATATAACCTTGATTATGGTGAATTGTAACCGTTAATAGACGCGATTTATTTACTTTTAGTGTAGTTTAACGTAAAAATGGAGAATGAAGACAACAGAGTCGGAATAATGAATAGAATGTTGAGTACAAACTAAGAACTGTGTCCTACATTAGGATAACTAATAAATATAGCTAAACAAACATTCAGAATGTTGAGTACAAACTAAGAACTGTGTCCTACATTAGGATAACTAATAAATATAGCTCAACAAACATTCGGAATGTTGAGTACAAACTAAGAACTGTGTTCTACATTAGGATAACTAGTAAATATAGCTAAACAAACATTCGGAATGTTGAGTACAAACTAAGAACTGTCTCCTACATTAGGATAACTAATAAATATAGCTAAACAAACATTCAAAATGTTGAGTACAAACTAAGAACTGTGTCCTACATTAGGATAGCTAATAAATATAGCTAAACAAACATTCGGAATGTTGAGTACAAACTAAGAACTGTCTCCTACATTAGGATAACTAATAAATATAGCTAAACAAACATTCAAAATGTTGAGTACAAACTAAGAACTGTGTCCTACATTAGGATAGCTAATAAATATAGCTAAACAAACATTCGGAATGTTGAGTACAAACTAAGAACTGTGTCCTACATTAGGATAACTAATAAATATAGCTCAACAAACATTCGAAATGTTGAGTACAAACTAAGAACTGTGTCCTACATTAGGATAACTAGTAAATATAGCTAAACAAACATTCAAAATGTTGAGTACAAACTAAGAACTGTGTCCTACATTAGGATAACTAGTAAATATAGCGAAACAAACATTCGGAATGTTGAGTACAAACTAAGAACTGTGTCCTACATTAGGATAACTAGTAAATATAGCTAAACAAACATTCAGAATGTTGAGGACAAACTAGGAACTGTGTCCTACATTAGGATAACTAATAAATATAGCTCAACAAACATTCAAAATGTTGAGTACAAACTAAGAACTGTGTCCTACATTAGGATAACTAGTAAATATAGCTAAACAAACATTCAAAATGTTGAGTACAAACTAAGAACTCTGTCCTACATTAGGATAACTAATAAATATAGCTAAACAAACATTCAGAATGTTGAGTACAAACTAAGAACTGTGTCCTACATTAGGATAACTAATAAATATAGCTCAACAAACATTCGGAATGTTGAGTACAAACTAAAAACTGTGTCCTACATTAGGATAACTAATAAATATAGCTCAACAAACATTCAGAATGTTGAGTACAAACTAAGAACTGTGTCCTACATTAGGATAACTAATAAATATAGCTCAACAAACATTCGGAATGTTGAGTACAAACTAAGAACTGTGTCCTACATTAGGATAACTAGTAAATATAGCTAAACAAACATTCGGAATGTTGAGTACAAACTAAGAACTGTGTCCTACATTAGGATAACTAGTAAATATAGCTAAACAAACATTCAGAATGTTGAGTACAAACTAGGAACTGTGTCCTACATTAGGATAACTAATAAATATAGCTAAACAAACATTCAGAATGTTGAGTACAAACTAAGAACTGTGTCCTACATTAGGATAACTAGTAAATATAGCTAAACAAACATTCAGAATGTTGAGTACAAACTAAGAACTGTGTCCTACATTAGGATAACTAATAAATATAGCTAAACAAACATTCAGAATGTTGAGTACAAACTAAGAACTGTGTCCTACATTAGGATAACTAATAAATATAGCTAAACAAACATTCAAAATGTTGAGTACAAACTAAGAACTGTGTCCTACATTAGGATAACTAATAAATATAGCTAAACAAACATTCAGAATGTTGAGTACAAACTAGGAACTGTGTCCTACATTAAGATAACTAGTAAATATAGCTAAACAAACATTCGGAATGTTGAGTACAAACTAATAACTGTGTCCTACATTAGGATAACTAGTAAATATAGCTAAACAAACATTCGGAATGTTGAGTACAAACTAAGAACTGTGTCTTACATTAGGATAACTAGTAAATATAGCTAAACAAACATTCGGAATGTTGAGTACAAACTAAGAACTGTGTCTTACATTAGGATAACTAGTAAATATAGCTAAACAAACATTCAGAATGTTGAGTACAAACTAAGAACTGTGTCCTACATCACGATAAATTTAATAGATGTAGTTAAACAAACAGTCTTAACGTTGAGGTCCAAGCAGTAATTGTTTGCGATGCACAAGTTAATTTATCGCTATTATTTCGTCTCTTCACTTTTATCAGTTTTAATCTGTGATTAATAAGTCTTACTTGGTATAAAATGTACAGCTTAGCTTGTTAAGAAAACCAGCTTTAATCCACTCTCCATGTATAACCAATCTTTAAACTCTTAAGAAAGTCACTGTCTTAGTAAAGATGCATTTATGATAATGGGAATTGATATTTTTATATTTCAAAACATTACATTTTGTGGGTGATAGAACTTTATTTCTGTTGTTGTCTTTCAAGGTCAAGCCATGAATTTCCAGAAGATGTATAACCGTATCAGTTCTCTATCTTAGTACAGCTCACATCACACATCAACAGCTTCAATATTTACTCATCTGTATAAAATTAATATCTCTGTCCATTACCCCTAGTATAAGTTGACCCAGATTTATTTTAGAAAAATAGTAATTTGCATTTCATGTAAATCAGTTAAACGTAAAAATTTGCAAGTCATAAAACATAAAACTAAGAGCAATAGAATTATGTCATATTGTTGTAACACAATACCCTGAATGGATTGATTAATGACGTCATAGATCTAAATAACCCTCAACAAAAACCAATTAACTAATACTCTACTTCTTACAATACAAAATAACTAAGGAACAGTATACTTCTTTCAAGATAAAGTAACTAAATAACAGTTTGTTTCTTACAATACAAAGTAACTAAGGAACAATCTACTTCTTACAATACAAAGTAAGTACGGAACAGTCTATTTGCGACAATACGAAGTAACTAAGAAACAATCTACTTTTTACAATACAAAGTAAGTACGGAACAGTTTATTTGTGACAATACGAAGTAACTAAGGAACAATCTACTTCTTACAATACAAAGTAAGTACGGAACAGTTTATTTGCGACAATACGAAGTAACTAAGGAACAATCTACTTCTTACAATACAAAGTAAGTACGGAACAGTCTATTTGTGACAATACGAAGTAACTAAGGAACAATCTACTTCTTACAATACAAAGTAAGTACGGAACAGTCTATTTGCGACAATACGAAGTAACTAAGAAACAATCTACTTTTTACAATACAAAGTAAGTACGGAACAGTTTATTTGCGACAATACGAAGTAACTAAGGAACAATCTACTTCTTACAATACAAAGTAAGTACGGAACAGTCTATTTGTAACAATACGAAGTAACTAAGGAACAATCTACTTCTTACAATACAAAGTAAGTACGGAACAGTCTATTTGTAACAATACGAAGTAACTAAGGAACAATCTACTTCTTACAATACAAAGTAAGTACGGAACAGTCTATTTGCGACAATACGAAGTAACTAAGGAACAATCTACTTCTTACAATACAAAGTAAGTACGGAACAGTCTATTTGCGACAATACGAAGTAACTAAGGAACAATCTACTTCTTACAATAAAAAGAAAGTACGGAACAGTTTATTTGTGACAATACGAAGTAACTAAGGAACAATCTACTTCTTACAATAAAAAGAAAGTACGGAACAGTTTATTTGTGACAATACGAAGTAACTAAGGAACAATCTACTTCTTACAATACAAAGAAACTAAGGTATAACCTTTTTGTTGGACCAACATTGTATGAATAACCAATTTCAAATACGATGATAAGCGTGCAACATAATAAAATAAAAAATAATTAATAAATTATTATTAATAAATTAACAACTAATAAGGTCTAATAACCTTGGTCCCCCACTGGTACAGCGGTGAATCTAAGGATTTACAACGCTAAAATCAAGGGTTCGATTCCCCTCGGTGGCTCAGCAGATAGCTCGATGTGGCTTCGCTGTAAGAAAAACATACACTAATAATCTTAAATAAAGTAAGCGTTCTATCTGTGTATTGCTTATCACCAGGTGACTTTCAGATATGTTAGAAAACAAAATATTCTTAGAACACAAAAAACTCTTTACTGGTTAAACCTGTTTATTTAATGCATTCTCTCTTAGTGTATTTCTCAGAAATAACCTCGGTAGTTAACTAAGAAGTGAAAATGTGCTCATCATGCTAATAATCTAAGAGGGAGCAAATTATCTAAATTCAAGAACAAAAATATTTAATTGTATTTATATTTCTTTACATGCCAACAGAACATATCGAAATAAATGTGTTAAAACGCTGCATACCAAAGACATTGATGTCCACACTGGGCTCTAACGCATTGTAGCCTTTTCTATAATCAATTGTATGTGTAAAGCGTTAACCGAACGACTCTTTTGTTGTTGTTGTTTACTGGAGAAAAAAAAATCGCTTCTATTTGATTTACCTATCGTATAAGCAAGTGTAAATGTAATTATCTACTATCTTGTTTCACCTATTGTTTGAGTGCTTAATTAAGCAAATTAGCAATTTATTTGTAATAACAATACGATTTATGCTGTTTAATTTGAATCGTCGAATCTCGAAACCACGCTTCTCTGGGGTCGAGGTTATGCTGCTCCACCAATGTTATCTGCGGGCGGATTCGAGTCATTCCTCCCGCGTGCCACGTGCAGTTCTTTGTTGAAAACCATGTGGGTGACAATAAGACAGGAGTTCAGCGAGAACAATGTAACCTTAATGACCGGGTGGCGTTTAGTTTTGGAAAAGTATAGTCTTCAAAAAGTCATAAGTTAACCTAGATTAAAACCGTCAAAATGGCACAAAATTATGACTTATGTACAGCTTAATGTGGCAAACAAAAGGTCTGAAATTTTGGTACATACACACAAAACAAAGATAGAATTTCACGTTATTATGAAGTGTCACGTAACCAGTCAGTTAAGTAACAATAATTTATAGGTAAAGATAATAAACATGAAAAAGGAAAAATTCTTTAATTTGCGGGAAGCATTGCTTGCTGAGAAGTGTGTTCCTTGTTATGCACACTTAAACAATGTTATTTTATCGAACTTCACTTTGTGTTCCTTGTTATGCACACTTGAACAATGTTATTTTATCGAACTTCTCTTTGTGTTCCTTGTTATGCACACTTAAACAATGTTATTTTATCGAACTTCTCTTTGTGTTCCTTGTTATGCACACTAAACAATGTTATTTTATCGAACTTCACTTTGTGTTCCTTGTTATGCACACTTAAACAATGTTATTTTATCGAACTTCTCTTCGTGTTCCTTGTTATGCACACTTAAACAATGTTATTTTATCGAACTTCTCTTTGTGTTCCTTGTTATGCACACTTAAACAATGTTATTTTATCGAACTTCTCTTTGTGTTCCTTGTTATGCACACTTAAACAATGTTATTTTATCGAACTTCTCTTTGTGTTCCTTGTTATGCACACTAAACAATGTTATTTTATCGAACTTCACTTTGTGTTCCTTGTTATGCACACTTAAACAATGTTATTTTATCAAACTTCACTTTGTGTTTCTTGTTATGCACACTTAAACAATGTTATTTTATCGAACTTCTCTTTGTGTTCCTTGTTATGCACACTTAAACAATGTTATTTTATCGAACTTCTCTTCGTGTTCCTTGTTATGCACACTTAAACAATGTTATTTTATCGAACTTCTCTTCGTGTTCCTTGTTATGCACACTTAAACAATGTAATTTTATCGAACTTCTCTTCGTGTTCCTTGTTATGCACACTTAAACAATGTTATTTTATCGAACTTCACTTTGTGTTCCTTGTTATGCACACTTAAACAATGTTATTTTATCGAACTTCTCTTTGTGTTCCTTGTTATGCACACTTAAACAATGTTATTTTATCGAACTTCTCTTTGTGTTCCTTGTTATGCACACTTAAACAATGTTATTTTATCGAACTTCTCTTCGTGTTCCTTGTTATGCACACTTAAACAATGTTATTTTATCGAACTTCTCTTCGTGTTCCTTGTTATGCACACTTAAACAATGTTATTTTATCGAACTTCTCTTCGTGTTCCTTGTTATGTACACTTAAACAATGTTATTTTATCGAACTTCTCTTTGTGTTCCTTGCTATGCACACTTAAACAATGTTATTTTATCGAACTTCTCTTCGTGTTCCTTGTTATGCACACTTAAACAATGTTATTTTATCGAACTTTTCTTTGTGTTTCCTGTTATGCACACTTAAACAATGTTATTTTATCGAACTTCACTTTGTGTTCCTTGTTATGCACACTTAAACAATGTTATTTTATCGAACTTCTCTTTGTGTTCCTTGTTATGCACACTTAAACAATGTTATTTTATCGAACTTCTCTTTGTGTTCCTTGTTATGCACACTTAAACAATGTTATTTTATCGAACTTCTCTTCGTGTTCCTTGTTATGCACACTTAAACAATGTTATTTTATCTAACTTCTCTTTGTGTTCCTTGTTATGCACACTTAAACAATGTTATTTTATCGAACTTCTCTTTGTGTTCCTTGTTATGCACACTTAAACAATGTTATTTTATCGAACTTCACTTTGTGTTCCTTGTTATGCACACTAAACAATGTTATTTTATCGAACTTCTCTTTGTGTTCCTTGCTATGCACACTTAAACAATGTTATTTTATCGAATTTCTCTTTGTGGGTACTTAAAAACCCAACACTGTGCATTCATTTTCAGCTTTTTTTATCAGTAATTTTATTATCTGTGTGACTTTAGAAATTTGTAAAAAAAAAGCAGTTTTCTCAGCGAGTTAATCGAAATGTTCTTAGAAAAAAAAGAAACCTGAAGGAAACCACAATCAGTTGCTGTGAAAACATGTTCTGAGATTTGGGGCCGTGAGAAAGAACAGCTGTTGATTAGGTGTTCACCCCAAATTCTGGTTTATAAATTCAAAATTATGCAGGGCTATATGCAGATAGCCCTCGTGTGGATTTACGAATCATATTAGTGAAACTTTTAACTATATAACTTTTTTTTTTTTCATGGACCTGTAGAAATAAATAGAAAACTATAGAGTCTGATAAATAACCACATTATTCAGAATATGCTGAAAATGTATAAATGGAAATTAGTGGTAAAGTATTACAAGTGTTCTCTGCAACATATTATAAGTGTTATAGTATGATTATCAAATATCTGTGTGTGTGTGTATGTCTTCTTACAGCAAAGCCACACCGAGCTATCTGCTGAGTCCACCAATGGGGTTCAAACCCTGATTTTAGTATCGTAAATCCGTAGACTTACCGCTTTACCAGCGGGGTCTGATAAGTATCTCTGCATTTCATACTTAAAAGGAAAACTTAACTATGAGTCAAAAATATAGTCCGAAACAATCGACTTGTTTAAACTCAAAGTTGCACAGTTTGCTGCCTATCCACCGCGTGAATTGAGCCCCTAATAAAGTTTTATGGGGTCTCAAACTGCCAGGGTAGAGTCAACAGGTGTAAATGTTATATACGAAATAAGTTCCTTTCTTATGTTGTTTCTTTCTTTGTGATCTTTCAAAATTATATTCCACCCAGCTTTATTACTTCATGAGAATAATTACAACATTTTCTTCTATGAAACGTGGAAGAGCAATACGAAAGTGACTAGAAAAAAATTCGTTCTTGCACAAAAACGTTAAAGACTTTCAAGATGTCTAGATAATAAGATATTCTGCAAGACAAATTCTTAAAGTCTCTTATTATACGTAATTTTTATGAATTCGAAAGGTTTAGCTTCTTAGGTGATTTATATATGATTTACTTAAAAACTAGGCCCGGCATGGCCAAGCGTGTTAAGGCGTTCGACTCGTAATCCGAGGGTCGTGGGTTCGCATCCCCGTCGCGCCAAACATGCTCGCCCTTTCAGCCGTGGGGGCGTTATAATGTCACGGTCAATCCCACTATTCAATGGTAAAAGAGTACCCCAAGAGTTGGCGGTGGGTGGTGAAAACTAGCTGCCTTCCCTCTGGTCTTACACTGCAAAATTAGGGATGGCTAGCACAGATAGCCCTTGAGTAGCTTTGCGCGAAATTCAAAAACAAACAAACAAACTTAAAAACCAGATACAAAACTAAAGTCCATACTGTGTAAAAACTACCCTGACAAACACAACACCAACATTATTTATAAAATACAATGTAACAACTGTCACGATTTCTATATTGGAGAAACAAGCAGAAAAATGGAAACTAGATTCAAAGAACACAAAGAAACATCTTTACACGTTTCTGAACACTGTAAATCAAATAAACACAACATAAACATAAAATACTCTCAGTTACTAAGTAGGTAAACAAATATAAACAAACGCAAAATCAAGGAAGCCCTACATATACATCAATTCAAACCAAAATTAAAATAATATAAAGGCACACGTTTGTTCCTATGCTAATTAATAACCTTACATACACTGCAACGCCCCCTACAATCCCATATCTGTTTATACTCTCGTCCCTAAGACATGTGCCCGGCAACGGTCAGTTGCAAACTCTCTTTGTTAACCTGAAGATGACCTAAGGTCGAAAAGTTGTTTTCTGCCTATTGTACTAAAAGTGTTAATACCCATACCCGCCGTTTTGAGATACATTTTTAGGCTTCACACCGTTTCTGGAAACCTATTAATAAAAAGCTTAAAGGGTTAGATATACTGACAACAGAAGGAGATGGATATAGAACTTAGTAACGAATTTTAAGCTGTACTTGGTCTATATCAACTTAGCAAGCTCTGAAGTAGTCCTGTTTTATTGTCTTCCTCATAAACCTGGGGTCAGAAAACATTGAAATGTTTGTTTGTTTGTTTGTTTTGGAATTTCGCACAAAGCTACTCGAGGGCTATCTGTGCTAGCCGTCCCTAATTTAGCAGTGTAAGACTAGAGTGAAGGCAGCTAGTCATCACCACCCACCGCCAACTCTTGGGCTACTCTTTTACCAACGAATAGTGGGATTGACCGTCACATTATACGCCCTCACGGGTGGAAGGGCGAGCATGTTTAGCGCGACGTGGGCGCGAACCCGCGACCCTCGAATTACGAGTTGCACGCCTTACGCGCTTGGCCATGCCAGGCCCCATTGAAATGTTACGTGGGTTTTAAATCTAAGTAGAGGAATGCACAACAAAGGTAAATGTTGTGTTAGACACACAACTGTTAAATATGTGTTATGGAAACAAAATACTGCAGTGGCCTTAAAATTATTGTAACAAGTTTATCAAATACGTGAAAAAACGAGTCAATCATACGCAGTGCTTTAACACTTACACTTTGGATCACGTGTTAAAGAAACACTTACCACTCAATTCACACTAAACACTTAACATTGAAAGCAAGTAGAACTATTCATCAACGTTTAACTAAAAACACCCTTGAATATATTTAACCAAATAAGAAAGAACAAATATATGAACAGACAGGATAAACTCTGAGTGCCTGTGATCTAATCAGTCGGTTGATATTCGATGTGACACTTGCGTTTTAATTGGCAGTTCGTGTCTGTATAGTGACGTGATAGATCAAGAGATATTTAACGTCACAGTCGTGTTTCAATTAGCTCTCCGTGTCTATTCTGTGATCTGATTGGTTAGTTTATATTCGATATGACACTTGGTTTTGTTCTAATTATCACTGCTTATATTAGTACAAATACCAACATAATAATGTTTATAGTTGAGAAAAATGAAAATTCAAGTATTTTCAATTCTCTTGTTTTTGCTGTTTATTTTCTACGAGTGCTTAGAATTCAACTGAAAATCTTAGATTCGTAATTCCCGTGTTGCAGTGTTTTATTTTTTTCCCTGATAAATTCACTCAGAGTGCAGGTGAACGGTTACAAAACAAACCTGAGAACCACCTTGTACGTTCGTTCCCTGCGAAACTGAAGGAAAAAAACGCCAGTGATTGAAATGGAAACAGGTATGTGTTACTGAACCCATGGGGTGAGCGGATGATGCGACCTCAGGTCTGAGTATCTTTCACTGTTGGTTTCTTGTAAACGCCATTTCACATAAATTACAGTTCTGGTTATTCCGCACAGCGGCGCTATTCTAGAGGGTAAAAACCACTTTTGCTACCCTTTCTGCTGGTACGAGATGATATGTAGTCATAGCAATAAGCAAAAGGGTCACACTAGTCTCGTGCAGAGAAACTTAACATGTGGAGTGTGCCTTAAACCGAAACAAAGAGTTCTTGTAGGCGGAATGTTTTTTTTTGTACTTTCCTGTTACCAGCGAAAACAAAGTCCTTTACTCTCTCATTAATTTAGCCAGCGTGTAACCCTTCATATGTGATATTTCGCTGCTTTTCATCTGTTACGTCTAAACATTCTGTACATATGTAGAGAACAGTTTTAAAAATTTTTTAAACTCTGTCATTATTCATTCAGTTAAGATTTCAAACAAAGAGAAACAGAATTTTCTTCGTACACAATAAAAGCGCCTCTTAATATACGCCAAAGAAACATGCAGTCTCTTTTTCTACGTTATTCAATTTTACTAGTTATAAATAAGTTTACAATGATTTTTAATAGAGTCACAGTACCTGTTAATAATATTTAAGGCTGAGATCAGGTCTTTCGGTCCTATCTGATAATGGGTATTATTAGAGTTATAATGTACAATAACTGCTTGGCAATACTGTAAAATTGTGACTTGAGGTTACGATAGGTCTTTCAGTCCTATCTGATCATCGGTATTATTAGAGTAATAATGTACAATAACTGCTTGGGAATTCTGTAAGATTGTGACTTGAGGTTACGATAGGTCTTTCAGTCCTATCTGATCATCGGTATTATTAGAGTAATAATGTACAATAACTGCTTGGGAATTCTGTAAGATTGTGACTTGAGGTTACGATAGGTCTTTCAGTCCTATCTGATCATCGGTATTATTAGAGTAATAATGTACAATAACTGTTCGGCAATACTGTAAGATTGTGACTTGAGGTTCAGATCAGGTCTGCCAGTCCTATCTGATAATGGGTATTATTAGAGTTATAATGTACAATAACTGCTTGGCAATACTGTAAGATTGTGACTTGAGGTTCAGATCAGGTCTGCCAGTCCTATCTGATAATGGGTATTATTAGAGTTATAATGTACAATAACTGTTCGGCAATACTGTAAAATTGTGACTTGAGGTTACGATAGGTCTTTCAGTCCTATCTGATCATCGGTATTATTAGAGTAATAATGTACAATAACTGCTTGGGAATTCTGTAAGATTGTGACTTGAGGTTCAGATCAGGTCTGCCAGTCCTATCTGATAATGGGTATTATTAGAGTTATAATGTACAATAACTGTTCGGCAATACTGTAAGATTGTGACTTGAGGTTCAGATCAGGTCCGCCAGTCCTATCTGATAATGGGTATTATTAGAGTTATAATGTACAATAACTGCTTGGCAATACTGTAAGATTGTGACTTGAGGTTCAGATCAGGTCTGCCAGTCCTATCTGATAATGGGTATTATTAGAGTTATAATGTACAATAACTGCTTGGCAATACTGTAAAATTGTGACTTGAGGTTCAGATCAGGTCTTCCAGTCATATTTCATGATGGATATTATTTCAAGAAAGATACAATCAGCGTAATCAGTGGTGACTGTCAAAGAAATAGACACATATTCAGGTTCCCCCTGTATGCAGTTAATTAACAATCAGGTAAATACGGACGACATGATTTTTAATTTGGCATACTGTCAGTTCTTCTGACGAGCATTTGATTAGATAGAATCTTGCATTTTAAGGTGGTTCACTAACCGTGCTTATAACAAACTGAATTCCATGTTCTTTTAAACTTAAGCCTCATAAGTACTGAATAAGGCGGGTATAATGTAGTTGAGATTTTGTTATACATTCCTTTGCAATTTTAGTCAGATGTCCTTAGAGCTACTTTAGTGTCATTAATAGTGTAGTGATGTCATCTTGCGCTTGACTAAATAAATCGCTTCCTCATCTTGTTTGTTTGTTTTGAATTTCGCGCAAAGCTACTCGAGGGCTATCTGCGCTAGCCGTCCCTAATTTAGCAGTGTAACACCAGAGGGAAGACAATTCATCATTGCCACCAATCGCCAATTCTTGAGTTACCCTTTTACCAACGAATAGTGGGAGTGACCGCCACTATTCAACGCCCCCAGGGCTGAAAGGGTGAGCATGTTTGGTGCGAGGGAGATGTAAACTCGCAATCCTTATCTTGACACATGAGACTTAACCAAGACGATAATGGAACATAAAAGCAATTAGTTTTGCTCTGTTTCTTTTTCCTAACCTGTTGAACTAGGTTTTAAAAATCGCTCATATTTTTATTCAATAATATGAAGTAAAGCCTCAATCCTTTGCAACGTATATATGAATTTATAGGCTTAATGAATAGTATCTTATTGTATCTTTTCAACCTTGTAGACTAGTCTGTACATTGATGGTTTCAAACGTATGTTACAGGGTTCTATAATTCTCAAGTGCTTGAAAAATGTATATACGAACAGACGTATACATACGTAATTCATATGTGGATATATATAGTAAATATTTTACTGTTATTTTCCCGAGGCTTAGTTTAACTACACATTATCGATTTAATTACAAATTAAGAATGTTACCTCTGTAATTGTGTTAAAACTTTATAAGATATGAGCCTCTTGAGATTTAATTTGAAAAATCACCACCATCCTACGTACTGCTTTTATATTTATTCAGCTCTTAAAAAAAACAACCATTCCTAGCGCTTTTACGTTCATTGATCTTGCAAAAGAATAAGTAACCAGAAGCTAAGCCTGCGATAGGCCTAAATAACTTTATTACCCGTTAATGTCGTATTTCAGTCAAGCACAAGACCCGCTGAGGAAAGATCTTGGTAGGTGTTAGGCCTATTTTAAACGTTACTTTTAGTAGCGCCATTTGTTCCTTTCTCTCGTAAACTTTGTTATATTTACCGCCAGGAGTACGATAATTGCCAAGTGCTCTAATCGCCCAAGAACGACAGCGTAGTCCTGAATGTTTAATAATAATATCGTTTCTTAATTTAATGTGTTGTTTTACGAATCACGTCTATCATGCAGTAGTGGCCTTATCGGTGAAACTTGGGTGGTTAGGACTAAAGTCAATCTGAGTTCGAAGATGAACGTATAAAGACAGGTAAATGTATAATGTTTTAACTAGATTCAACCATCCAAAACGGCAAACATCGTTTCACTGACAATAATGTAAGCTGATTCACAATGAGAAAATATTAGCATTTATTTACGCCATATCTACTCATTGTAAATCAGCATTTATATTATAATATTATTATTACTCTAATTAGACAAGTACACTTGTATTTATGCCCTATTCGAAATTGGTATTTCTTTTGTAATTATTAGCCGTTTCTAGCAACCTCCTTTTGACGGGCTATAAAGGTATTTTCTAGTGACTATAGAGGTTCAGTCATTATCGAGACATTCAGTAACAACAACAACAACAAAATGACAAACAAAAAAGTAACAAAGTTAAGCAGCTAACTACTTTAAACGTGAACCTTTGTATTTACTATTTCTATTGCTCAGACGAATGAATTTCTGAACAATAGATGTATACACTACAAGAGCCGAAACCTATAGGTTTTCCTTTAATTAGGTTTGACAATCATTTTGAGACTTTTTTGTTAATTTCTTTCCACAGCCAGGAAGTTAAAGCACTGCCATCAGAATTAGCAGACCGCGGGATCGAAACCCCTCACCGAAATTGCTCACCCTTTCATCTGTTGAGTCGTTATAATGTGGCAACCAACCTCGCGATTGATCCATGTGGAAAACATTTGCTAACGACTCTCATTTTGGGAAAAATGTTGATTATTAAAAATTATGATAATTCTCGAATTATATAAAATAATATTACGCCAATTACCAGAACCTTAAATATATTGTATTTTACAAAAAAAAGCCAAACTGTATCATGTCTATACTTTCCAAAACATTATGGAAACAATGAATAACTTATTTTTTTCATCTGTTATCATTTATAGTCCTGATAAATTAACTGATATTTTGTATTTTCAACAAAAATTCTACCTTATACGCGTACGTCAGAGCCAAGACCTTTCTTACGCGATCATGCGTATTACACGTAAATTCGTATCTCAGTTTATTAAGCACTCTAATACCGGTGGAGCTAAATTTACTCGTAAACTATTATAACTTACTTCATGTACACGAAAAACAAACAAACAAACAAAATCAGTTGTACTTTAAGCCTAACCAAGACTTACAACAGTGATAAAAACTAACTTGAGAATAAGTGTCATAAAAACTAACATAAAATAACATACTCCTCAGCCTTCGTGTTTATTGAACAAACTGATATAAAATAACAAAACTGTTCGATCTTTCGGTTGATCTAACAAACTATTTGGCTTGTCTGTTTATTGACCAAACTAATGCGTGATAAATTCTTCGGCTTCTACATTATTCTAACAAATATAGAACCCTCTTCCCATGTTCCTGTTGAACAAAGTAACTAATACAAGGTATTCTTGATCTCACAAACTAGTAACAATAACGCTTTGTTGGGCTAGTCATCATCAGGTGGTTAAGGTGGTCCACGCGTAATCCGAGGGGCGTGGGTTCCAATCCGCGTCATACCAAAACATGCTCGCCCTTTTAGCCATGAGAGCATTATATAGTGACGGTCAATCCCACTATTCGTTGGTAAAAAAAGTAGCCCAAGAGTTGGCGGCGGGTGATGATGACTAGCTGCTTTCTGCCTTCCCTTTACTCTTATACTGCTAATTTAGGGACGTCTAGTGCAGATAACCATCGTGTAGCTTTGCGCGAAATTCAAAAACAAACAATAATCTTTCTTCTATTCATATTCTCGCTGCGTTGACTTTAACTTTTTCAAGCTTACTTTGAACTGTTTATTTATCTGTTTTTACTCACCTTAATAATTACCGTATTAATGTACGGATTAATTTTACCAACTACATAGAAATACGTGAGGATGAACCTACAGCTCTATACTTACACACTACTATTGGTATTATAACAACGCCTTCTGGTGGGAGCTGTGATGCTGTCTATTTCAAATGGGTTGGAGATAATAAAAGTGGGCATCACGTGTAAACAACACCTTTATTACCACGCCTTTAATTATTTGAAGCCCAAACATAACCATTCCAACAGCCACTTTCTAACGGTTATTTCAGGCAACATTGGAAGCTGAAATTCTCACATCTCGTTATTATTCATATGTGAAATAATAATTATCTTTATTATTTGTCAAAGTGTTAGAGAAGGTGAAAGCTCAACTAAAATGTTTGAACTCGAGATCAGAAACGAACTTGATAACATTAGTTTGGTTTTTTGAATTTCGCGGAAAGCTACACGAGGGCTATCTGTCCCTAATTTAGCACTGTAAGACTAGAGGGGTGTTTATTTTTATAGCAAAGCCACATCGGGCCATTTTCTGAGCCCACCGAGGGGAATCGAACCCCTGATTTTACCGTTGTAAATCCGTAGACTTACCGCTGTACCAGCGAGGGGCGTAAGACTAGAATGAAGGCAGCTAGTCATCACCACCCATTCTCATATCTTGGGCTACTCTTTTAGCAACGAACAGTGGGATTTACCGTCACTTTATAACACCTCCACGGCTGAAAGGGCGAGGATGTTAGATTCGACGGAGAGTCAAACCCGCAACCCTAAGATTACGAGTCGAACACCTTAACCCACCTGGCCATACCGGGCCGATAACATCAGTAATAACAGAAATGGCGCTTTTTATATTCGAATAGCACCATCTATCGAAAAACAAGAAAATTACTTTAAAAAACAACAATTGATGTGTCTGAACTTTAATGAGTCTAAACTGTTCTTCAAAAAAAAAAACATGTGCACCTCTATTTATTTCTTCCTGCTATAAAAGTCAGCAAATGTATGTACCGTAATTCTTTGAACAACTTTAAAAACGTTAGAAAAAGTTTATCATAATCTATTTATATTGTCGATGAGCGGGGCCTGGCATGGCCTAGCGCGTTAAGGCGTGCGCTTCGTAATCTGAGGGTCGCGGGTTCGCGCCCGAGTCGCGCCAAACATGCTCGCCCTCCCAGCCGTGGGGGCGTTATAATGTGACGGTCAATCCCACTATTCGTTGGTAAAAGAGTAGCCCAAGAGTTGGCGGTGGGTGGTGATGACTAGCTGCCTTCCCTCTAGTCTTACACTGCTAAATTAGGGACGGCTAGCACAGATAGCCCTCGAGTAGCTTTGTGCGAAATTCCAAAACAAACTTGTCGATGAGCGTCATCTAGCGATTATTAAAAACATTATTCTTAGGGTCATCTTATTTTTTATTAATTCTCCTAATATGTGAACATTATTATTTAATACGAATCTAGGCTTAAAAATGGAATCAAAGTTTTTTTTCTCCCAAATTATTTGTATTTCGTTAGATCTTAATAATACAAAGTTTGTTTTAAATATTAAAATCGTATAGCATGACATCTGGTACGCTTTTTTAAGTAGGTCTGACTATAGACGTCAGAATTACTTGAAGAGTACACAAGTGTAATCTATAGCCCTTAACCTAAAACAAGGAAAAATTGTGTTTATTCAAAGTTAGCTTGTTCTTTTGGTATGAAAACCAATTCAATGGAAAGATTATTTAAAACCAGGGTTGGCTGTGCTTTATGAAAATGATTTTGGAGCCTCATCGCGTCGCTACACTTCACGTCGTAACATCCAGTTATGACCTACCGCTGTCCATCTTGACAATACATTTATTGTGTAAAGATGTTATGCCTAAAGCACATAACTGGAACAACAAGGAACTTGCTGGCTTTCTATAATTTTACTAGTGTGCAAAGACGACGACTTTTCAGTGTCGGCTTCAATAGTCTAATGGCAAAGAAATCCACACGCATGTCACATCCGTTTTGTTTTTCAGATATGTAACGGTTTAACCGGAAGTATGACTAGAAGCCTAATATTGAGAAACCTGTACTCTGTTGGTTTCGTTCTCGGAGTTCTTTCTATTTATTTCTAAACACAAAGCTACACAATGGATTATACGTGCTGTACCCACAACTGGACTAGAAACTCTGTTTATAGTTTTATAGGCTTTCAGATCTTCTGTTGAACCGTGGGGGGGGGAGGTTTTTAAAAAGAGAAAGGGATTCTTCTTATTATGTTACACCTTTCGCAACGGGTCAAAGGCCATGCCATAGCACTTATTGACTAGCACTTAAACTTTTATTGAACTAATATGTTATGAATGTATCCCAATAAATGTGGAATAAAATTGTAGATTATAATTCAAACTTTAATATTATATATGGATTGATTTTTAATTTTAAAGTATTAAAATAACACATCTAAAAATAGGTTTTAGTAAGTCACACATACTTATGTTGAATGCAGCACTGTTAAAAATTAGATGTTTGTGATGTTAAAATACCAAGTCTATAGTTTTGCACAAATTAGAAACTCAAATTTCTACTATTTAAAAGCTAGAATATAAAATAAAATCCTCATATATTTTTATTTTGCTGAGATACGACTTATGTACTGAATCAAACACAGTGGCCCTGTTCACTTCTTTCCATTTTTTTGGAAATAGTCTCTTATATACTCTTTCTACAGTATATGACATGTGAAGAACCAATCAAAAGTTTAGAATGTCCCCAAAATAGTTTCCTCAGCCATTTTAATCTTTTAAAAAACTACCATGTTCTTTCGATCCAAGTTTTCAAGGATGTAACTTTTGTCTTTAGTCTCTTTGAAGCCAGTCCGGCATGGCCAAGCGTGTTAAAGCATTCGACTCCTACTCCAAGGGTCGTGGGTTCGAATCCCGTTCGCACCACACATGCTCGCTGCTTTTAGCCGTGGGGACGTTATAATGGGACGGTCAGCTCCACGGTTCGTTGATTGGTAAAAGAGTAGCCTAAGAGTTGGCGGTGGGTGGTGATGACTAGCTGCTTTTCTCTAGTCTTACACTGTTAAATTAGGGACGTCTAGCGCAGAAAGCCCTCGAGTAGGTTTTCGTATAATTCAAAACAAACAAACACTTTGAAGTTTCTTTTTTTTTAAAATTATAAATACATTTTAGTTACTGAGCTTAATAAATTACAGTGAAATCCTATTGTATGAATATATATATTTGTAATTTTTTGTGTTTGACATCTTTGAAGTGCGAAATTTTAAAATATTTTAACAGTCTATATCCAGCAACAACAGAGCACAAAGATCGTAGCTAAATGAAATAATTGTTTGCTTTACTTGTTGATTTATTGTTCTATATTTTAAGAAAAATAAGTTTAACAACTTATTTCTAAATAGTAAATAATAATTGAAATGTGACTGTATATTACAAAATACTAGTCCTCTAAAACACAGCCTCAAGACAGGGAAGACTAAAGGTCAGTTTTATATTAATGGATATGTCACATGAGTGGCCCGACATGACCAAGTGGTTAAGGCGCTCGTGTCAAATGTGTAGACATATTCAAGTATATTGCACCTAGTTTGTAGGTGGAATCAAAACGCTGTTTTTAGTTTTATAGGCTCACAGATCTACTGTTTAGCAGTGAGGGTCTCCAAAAAGGGAAAGCAATTATTATTATTTTTTATTATTTTATGTTGGCTGGGTCACTTGAACGGCTTTTATGTTTTTGGGTTCTTATCTGTTACAAGACACAAACTCATTTTATTTTCTTACTTGCATTTTTCTTTTTGGATAGTCCTGGTACCCCAAGATGACTCATATTTCTTTGTTTTCTAATGTTATTAAGTACAAGTGATAGTTTTATACAATTTTCCTAGGATCTGGTGGTTAGAGTGTCAGACTCGCAATCTGAGTTTTTCAAACCTGTCGCCAAACATACTCATTCTTCCAGCTGTGGGAACGTTACAATGTTACGGTGAATCTCATTTTTCATTGGTAAAGAATAGTCCAATAGTTGGAAGGTCCAGAATGATCAGATGGTTAAAGCACACGTCTCGAAATCTAAGGGTCACGGGTTCGAATCCCCCGTAACACCAAACCATACTCGCCTTTTCACCCGTGGGGGCGTTATAATGTTACGATCAATCTCACTATATTCGTTGGTAAAAGAGTATCCAAAGAGTTGGCGGTGGGTAGTGATGACAAGCTGCCTTCCTTGAAGTTTTACACTGCAAAATTATGGACGGCTAGTGCAGATAGCCCTCGTGTAGCTTTGCACGAAAAAAAAACAAACCAAAGAAACTAAACTTTTCAGTGCTAAGCAGCTCAAAATAAGGCATGATGATACCTGAATCACGAGGTCTTTGATTTGACCATTCAACCCGTCGTTGTACAGGCTGAAAATGTGTGTGTTAAATACCATTTTATAATCCCAAACCCGAATTTCATCATGCTGGTTTCATCTAGATTGCAGCTTTGAAGGCCCAGCATGGTCAAGTGGTTAAGGCACTCGACTCGTAATCTGACGGTCGCAGGTTCGAAGTCCCGTTGCATCAAATATGCTCGTCCTTTCAACCGTGTGGGTGTTATAACGTGACAGTAAATCCCGCCATTCATTGGTAAAGTGGTAAAGGAGCAGCTCAAGAGTTGGCGATGGGTGATGATGACTAGCTTCCTTTCCTGTTGTCTTACACTGCAAAGTTAGGGGCAGCTAGCGCAGATAACCCTCGTGCAGCTTCGCGCTAAACAAGGTAGAGAATAGAAATCATGGTGTTAAAAGTAACATGATGAGTGTCGAAGGTTCGTTTGCGCGAAATTCCAAAACGAACAAACAATCAACTTCAACCAACCAAGAACTTTGATGAGAGTCTAGAAGAGTTGCTCTTCTCGTGACTTCCAATAAAAGTTGTGATTTATTCCATCAGTTATACCAATAGTTGGTGAAGTCTAGTCTGAGATGAACTCCAAAGCACCATCCCTTTTCAGATTGTTTCACCTCAGTAATTTTGGTAATATAATGTTTAAGTATGTCGATAACTGTAAGCGACAAGCAATAACAATTAATGTTTCACAATTAATTAAGTAATTAAATTTAAAGTACATAATCATTATTTTAAAGACAGATCTTAAAAATTAGATTCTCTTATAACAGCCCCTAATGGATCAGCAGTAACTATGAGAGCTGGCAACGCTAAAATGCGTAGTTTAATCCCTGACGTAGGCACAGTACACTGCAATTTTACACTTAAAATAAAAAATAAATAAATTCGTTAAATAGTATTTAATCAACAGTAATTTCGGCTTAACTACAAATAATAACAGAGTGATACGTATTTCAAATTTCGGTTGAGCAACTCATAAAAATGTGATATTTAAGATAATGAGCATATTGGAAGTTGGAACTTTCAGAAAACATATACCACGTGCTTTGAAAGTGACTTTCTACTGTTCCGGATGACTACATTCAAGAAACCCATCGAAATAATGTTGTGAAACTTAGAGCTTACGCTCGGGAGGCAGTAACTTACACATTACAACAACTTTCTAAATTCTGCTTGAATATGACTTTGGTCAACGACTTTTACACCTCTAGGCACCATGTGCTGTGACAATGATTTCATCACACCAAAATATCCATTGATTTTTCAGGTGTTATTATATGAACACAGTTTCACGAACTTTTATCCACCAAGATGGTACACCTGTGGAATGAAACCGGGTTCCGATAACTATGGTGGGCGGAGCACACATAGCTCATTGTTTAGCTTTATAATTAATTCTAGACATGACAACAACAAATCAAAATGTCATAGAACAACAGTATAAAGAAGTAGCGACATGACAACAACAAACAGTACAAACAAGTTGTGACATGACAACAACAAACCATGATGTCATAGAACAACAGTATAAACAAGTTGTGACATGACAACAACAAACAGTGATGTCATAGAACAACAGTACAAACAAGTTGTGACATGACGACAACAAACCAAGATGTCATAGAACAACAGTATAAACAAGTTGTGGCATGACAACAACAAACCAAGATGTCATAGAACAACAGTATAAATAAGTAGAGACTTGGGTTAGAGTTACTGAAAGTTAATTCAATCACAATAGTTTGTTTGTTTGTTTGTTTTGGAATTTCGCACAAAGCTACTCGAGGGCTATCTGTGCTAGCCGTCCCTAATTTAGCAGTGTAAGACTAGAGGGAAGGCAGCTAGTCATCACCACCCACCGCCAACTCTTGGGCTACTCTTTTACCAACGAATAGTGGGATTGACCGTCACATTATACGCCCCCACGGCTGGGAGGGCGAGCATGTTTAGCGCGACGCGGGCGCGAACCCGCGACCCTCGGATTACGAGTCGCACGCCTTACGCGCTTGGCCATGCCAGGCCTCAATCACAATAGACATGGGTGAATAACATCACAGTAACACAACTAAGGTTATCATTTCTTGGTGACACAGTGAACAATTATATTACAATAAGAGTGTCATAGTAATTTTGAATGGACAATCATCTTGAACGTTGAAGTGAAATCTGAGAGCTCTTCTGATTTTCTACTGCGCATGTTTGAAGTTTCAACGACAGCCTGATTTTTTATTTACTTTCTCTTACGTTTTCGTTTCTTTCCACAGTTTGTTTCCTTGATTCCGCCAGTCACGTAACCCTTGATTTGTGAAACTATTCTGACATCCACAAATTTGCCCCTGGCAAAAAGTAGCGCAAACGCACCTGAATTTAATAAAAGCAGTTCGAAAAATGTTTTCCTCTAATCTATAGAATTATCTGTTCAGTGTGATAAACTTTAAAACAAAGTTTTACTTTGAAAGGAAATAACACGCATCATTTCGATTGTCGTATTATTTATCTTTAATTAGGTAGTGTGAAACAAAGGTTTGTGGCTGTTTTTATTATTGTGTGAGTAATTCCTAATTATGCAACGTGAAATAGAGTATTATGATTGTAATAAATTTCACAGTCCTTACTTTAATGGTAGCATTACACTAACGTATTAATAAAGTTTGTAAAGTTACATCCCGTGTTCGAGCAATCTGACTTAGTAAGTCTTCAGCTTTGTTCATCAGATGTATAACCAAAAAACATTAAAGCTTCCGTTTTAGTTTCCACAAGTATCAAGAACAGTAAACCAACAAGTTCCATCCTAGGCCTAATCTCTCAATAGGTGTGTCACGAGCTCTAGCAGCTTAAGATCTCGTGACAAAGCATTATTTGTCAAACACCTGGTTTATTTGATCGAACTGATAAATGTTCCATTACCTCAAACACGAGAATGGATATGCAACCAAGTGACTGCACGCTATCCGTTTAAATACAACTGTTTCACCCAGTGAAGCTCGGTTACCAAGAAAACCGCTATGTTAGATGTGACTAAGATAATGTTCTAATGGAAAATAATCGTGATTTGTGAATGCCAAAAACGTTGCAATGGTTTGTTAAGACAGGGAATAACCAGTAACGATAAGATATTAGAAGCGAGAGAAAATTTTCTTTCAACCTAACATAACAATTTTTTTCTTCACTTCCTAAATAATTTTTATATATTTTCATTGTACGTGGAATTATTAAATATTAGAGTGAAAGAAAACCATATGGGTTAAAGATTTCGATTAGTCTAACTTTTTTGTTTGTTTTTGCAATATAAAATGTGATTATCTTATTACGAAAAGGTTTATGTTTGAATCATGTGTAATTCTCAGCTTTCTCAAGAAATTCTGAGGATTCATAACAGTAAAAACTTGGTTTCGACATTTCCGGTAGACTCATTGTGTAGCTTTGTACTTAACTACAAAGAAATAAATTGCAACATTAAGTTACGTTAAACGATTAAACAGCGAGACTTAAGTCAATAAATCCTCTCACTTACGTATATAATTTGCACAGAAACGCAGACTGAAGAGATAAACATCTTGTAAGTGATGTAGAAATTTAGTATAGCAGAGTCATCTATCGGGAAAGTTTAATAAAAGAAATTTAGCTAATAAATATACGGCATCTTTCAGCAGTAGTGACTTTTTCTGTTTATGAGATAAAACACCTTTATCAGGATTTTAGATTAAATTAAGTATATTAGATATTTTATTGGGGTTTTAGGTAAAAAAGATATTTCAAATATTTTATTAGTATGTTAAATAATAGGCAGTATTTTAGATATTTAATTATAATGTTGAACAGGAAGATTTTCAGATGTTTTTTGTGGATATTAGATAACAGGAAGTATGACAAACGTTAAAACTAAATTTTCTTTGAAAGGAAATAACACTCATAATTTCGACTGTTTTCTTATTCATCTTTAATGAGGTAGTGTTAAAGAATTATGGTTGTTTTCATTGTTTTGTCAGTAAACTTCTAATTACGTAATGCTAAATAAAGTATGAGGGTGACTTTCATGATTGTGCGAGTAATTACTAATCATTCAACATTAAATGGTCTTATGGTTTGTCTACATCAAAATAAAATCTTGGGAACTTCTGTTCCTGGTGGTGTTTCTTCTCTAAGTATTGAATAGACAGTTGGTTATTAATTGCAAGGAATAAAAACCAGGAATTGTTGTTTCTTATATATCTGAGCAAAGACGAAATATCACTAAAGAATAGCAGATCGGTGCACATACCTATCGTGGTCTACTCTCTAGCTATGTATATTGAGCTTCGTATATAAAAACATAAAAACATACTTATACAAATATATAAAAATATTTCTAATAAAGATTTGTTTGTCAAAATGGAGTCTACTTTGTTACTAGGCTTAGTGATTTCATGTTGTAATTAAAAAAAACACTTGTTCATTCCCAAAATATTATGTACGTAATCTCTAAAAGCCCCTAAATATATTTCAGATGTTTGTTTTCAGTAAGACTTTATATTTTTATGTTATTTTATAAACTCTAACTGTGATGGGTCTGTGATAGTCAGTTCTATCTATATAAATAAGTACTACAACTGGTTATTTGGTTATTTCTACTCACATAAAAAGCACTAATAACACTAGTCACTTCTACTTACATAAAATTTACTAACACCACTGGTCATTTTTAGTTATATAAAAATCACTAATACCACTGGTTATTTCTAGTTATATAAAAATCATTTATACCACTGGTCATTTTAGTTATATAAAATCACTAATACCACTGGTCATTTTTAGTTATATAAAAATCATTAATACCACTGGTCATTTCTACTTATATAAAAATCATTAATATCATTGGTCATTTTTAGTTATATAAAAATCACTGATACCACTGGTTATTTCTAGTTATATAAAATCATTAATACCACTGGTCATTTTTAGTTATATAAAATCATTAATACCATTGGTAATTTTTAGTTGTATAAAAATCACTGATACCACTGGTCATTTCTACTTACATAAAAAAAATAATTACCACTGGTCATTTTTAGTTATATAAAAATCATTAATACCACTGGTCATTTCTAGTTATATAAAAATCACTAATACCACTAGTCATTTGTGTAAAAAATATTAAAACGTTTTCTGTGTTTAATGTCTGAAAGACGTAAAAAGATGAGACTTTAATATTAGGAATGATGTCTTTGATCAATAGCTGTCTTTTTGAAAATGTTTCTACAATTCAGGTGATTTAACCGAATGGAAACTACAGCCTCGCTGTCAATTACAGATTAACCATCACATCACAGTGATTTAAGACTTGATTGTTTCGGTAATATGTTGTGTTCTTCAAACAATTCTAGCGTCAGAACGAAAAGAATCACCCGATAAGCATGTTGGTTGACAGTCGCGGTTTAAATTGTACACTTCACTTATTTAGAGATAAAGATATAGTCGCATGCACTATATCGGCCTCAAAACTGTCTTAAAGTAATTACATTCTGTAACCTCACGTCTACTGAGAGAATCATAAAGCAATTTTGTTATGTACAAAAAGTACTATTAGGCTGAATCATCTGTCTTCCATGTAAGAACAACTTGTTAACTCAGAAGAAAACAGATTAAAATGTGAACTGTTTAATACACTATAAACAAAATGTGAACTATCTAATACACTATAAACAAAGTGTGAACTAATACACTATAAACAAAATGTGAACTATATCATACACTATAAACAAAATGTGAACTATCTCATACACTATAAAAAAATGTGAACTATCTAATACACTGTAAGCAAAATGTGTACTATCTAATACACTATAAACAAAATGTGTACTATTTAATACACTATAAACAAAATGTGAACTAATACACTGTAAGCAAAATGTGAACTATCTAGTACACTATAAGCAAAATGTGAACTATCTAATACACTATAAACAAAATGTGAACTAATACACTATAAACAAAATGTGTACTATTTAATACACTATAAACAAATTGTGAACTATCTGATACACTGTAAGCAAAATGTGAACTATCTAATACACTATAAGCAAAATGTGAACTATCTAATACACTATAAACAAAATGTGAACTATCTAATACACTATAAACAAATTGTGTACTATTTAATACACTATAAACAAAATGTGAACTATTTAATACACTATAAACAAAATGTGAACTATCTAATACACTATAAACAAAATGTGTACTATTTAATACACTATAAACAAAATGTGAACTATCTAATACACTATAAACAAAATGTGTACTATTTAATACACTATAAACAAAATGTGAACTATCTAATACACTATAAACAAAATGTGTACTATTTAATACACTATAAACAAAATGTGAACTATCTAATACACTATAAGCAAAATGTGAACTATCTAATACACTATAAACAAAATGTGAACTATCTCATACACTATAAACAAAATGTGAACTAATACACTATAAACAAAATGTGAACTAATACACTATAAACAAAATGTGAACTATTTAATACACTATAAACAAAATGTGAACTATCTAATACACTATAAACAAAGTGTGAACTATCTAATACACTATAAACAAAATGTGAACTATCTAATACACTATAAACAAAATGTGAACTATCTGATACACTGTAAGCAAAATGTGAACTATCTAATACACTATAAACAAAATGTGAACTATCTAATACACTATAAGCAAAATGTGAACTATCTAATACACTATAAACAAAATGTGAACTATCTAATACACTATAAACAAAATGTGAACTATCTCATACACTATAAACAAAATGTGAACTATCTAATACACTATAAGCAAAATGTGAACTATCTAATACACTATAAACAAAATGTGAACTATCTAATGCACTATAAACAAAATGTGAACTATCTCATACACTATAAACAAAATGTGAACCAATACACTATAAACAAAATGTGAACTATCTAATACACTATAAACAAAGTGTGAACTATCTAATACACTATAAGCAAAATGTGAACTATCTAATACACTATAAACAAAATGTGAACTATCTCATACACTATAAACAAAATGTGAACTATCTCATACACTATAAACAAAACGTGAACTATCTAATACACTATAAGCAAAATGTGAACTATCTAATACACTATAAACAAAATGTGAACTATCTAATACACTATAAACAAAATGTGAACTATCTCATACACTATAAACAAAATGTGAACTATCTCATACACTATAAACAAAATGTGAACTATCTCATACACTATAAACAAAATGTGAACTAATACACTATAAACAAAATGTGAACTATCTAATACACTATAAACAAAATGTGAACTATCTAATACACTATAAACAAAGTGTGAACTATCTAATACACTATAAACAAAATGTGAACTATCTAATACACTATAAACAAAATGTGAACTATCTGATACACTGTAAGCAAAATGTGAACTATCTAATACACTATAAGCAAAATGTGAACTATCTAATACACTATAAACAAAATGTGAACTATCTAATACACTATAAACAAAATGTGAACTATCTCATACACTATAAACAAAATGTGAATTATCTTTTTTGTGTTTTTGTGCTTTGAAATGATTTTTTTCGTCCAAATTTCCAACTCTTAACCCTTGGGCCTCCCTGTGGCTCAGCGGTATGTCTGCGGACAGTCCAATCACTAAAAACCGGGTTTCGATACCCCTGGTGAGCAGAGCACAGATAGCCCATTGTGTAGCTTTGTGCTTAATTCAAAACAACAACAACTTAACCCTTGGTATTTTTAAATCTTTTTTTTCACATTTCTTGTCCATTGTCAGAATTATTCTGAAAACAGCACCAGCTAACTGATGAAAGAATGCGTTATAATCTTTATAAGTAAGAATACTGTATTTAATTACCTGTCCTCATTATACTGTCTCCTTTTAGAACTGAGTTGTGTAGGTGGCTTGCTTAGATGAAAAATTGTTTTTGAATTTCGCGCTACGCGAGGGCTATCTGCGCCAGCCGTCCCTAATTTAGCAGTGTAAGGCTAGGGGAAAGGTAGCTAGTCATCACCACCCACCGCCATCTTTTGGGCTAATCTTTTACCAACGAATAGTGGGAATGATCGTCACATTGTAACGTCCCCACGGCTGAAAGGGCGGGTATGACGGCTGTGATTCGAAGCCGCGACCCTCAGATTACGTGGTCGAGCGTCTTAACCACCTGGCCATGCCGGGCCGATCAAAAATTAATATTAACGTAATCATGGTTACTTTTAATCTGTGTTGATTGGTTTATAAACTGGTTAGATAACAGGTATAACTTGCCTTCTTAATATGAGGAACCAATAGGTTGGATTACATATTGCTAATATTTGTAACATGTATTGATTCATTGTTATATACGACATGTGTTGAATGGTCAGAAACATCAGGTTTTGAATGATTATTCATTGTCATCTACAACAAGTGTTGAATAGTTATTAATTATTAGTTACAGCATGTATTGAAATGTTAGTTATTATTATCCACAACAAGTGTTGAACGATTATCCATTGTTATCTACAACATATATTGAATGGTTGTTCATTGGTATCTATCGCGTGAATGTTAATTATAGTCATTTTTAGAAGTGGTAGTTTATGGCAAGCTTGTTTACATTACTATTTATGAATTATAAATTATATAGTTTGTTAATTAGTAATTGGTAATTATTCCGTTATGTAACAAAAATCTTCCTTGTTTTTCTCGTTGTTTTAATTGAGTATTATTTCATCATAATATTGAAAATGTAGCTCGAAAGATACATCTAGACGATATTATTATGAGCTTTGCCATAAAGAGTGTATAGTGGCGATTTTTAAAGTGAATTGAGTACAGTCTGTGTTGCAATAACAGAGTAGAAAGAATAATAATTTTTCATTTATTTGTTCTAAAGTAACTGAACCAACCTGTGTTCACTTTGAGAGAAAAAGATATTTATTAAAAGTTCTGGATACAACTATAATAACCAGTAGAGTAACGTTTGACTTGATTTAATATATTATTTTCAAATAAATGGGCTGTGTGTTGTTTGTTTATTGTTGAAAGTTATCTCCAAAAAATCACAGACACTTACTGTGTAGAATTCAGCTCATACATAAAACTCAACATGGCTTTACTTGTTTTACTTAATGACCTTTACACTAACGTAAATTTAGTTCTTTTTTAAACCACATACGATTGCAAAGAGCATATATACAGGTAGATTACACATACTTGACAGTTTATGGCTGTTTTAAAACTGTTTAAAATTACCTATTCTTTACAGAACTGGATTTCATTTTTGTTTGACTACTTTTAACCCGCAAATATATGTTGATAGAAATAATACTGTCTTTACAGATTTTCATTATAGTTTGTATAAACATTACGCATTTACTAACATTTAGATATTTTTTCCTCGGGAGAAAATATACTTTGATTTCACATGTATTTTACTGCACCAAAATAAATGAACGCCTAATATCGTCCTTACAAGAATTGTTTCTTTATTTTATATACACTTGTACCCACATTTATTTATTCAGATATTTTACGCAGAATCTGGTCTTCTTATTTCAACATATCTTGTACATACATAGTTTAATTACGTTTCAATACTTCACTTCTGTCAGAAAGAAACGCCCCCCGCTAGTACAGCGGTAAGTCTACGGATTTACAACGCTAAGATCAGGGGTTCGATTCCCCTCGGTGGGCTGAGCAGATAGCCCTTTGTGGCTTTGCTATACAAAAACACACACACACACAAACACACAGAAAGAAACACGTACCCCGCTAGTCCAGCGGTAAGTCTACGAATTTACAACGCTAAAATCAGGTGTTCGATTCCCCTTGATGGGCTCAGCAGATAGCCCAAGGTGGCTTTGCTAAAAGAAAAACACACACACAGAAAGAAACGACAACGCATAAAATCTTGCACGCGCTGCTTGCAGTGATGCAAAATAATTCGTGTCCTCCTATAGATCAATTGAAATGTAGTTTCTAGTGGATCGGACTTATGTTACGCACGTGCTAATAAGGCAGCGCTGTCGAGTAGATCTGGATAAAATAATTAATACTCATAAGACCAGTGGTGAGAAAGTGTATTACTCATAACATCTGTTTTCCCACATTTGTCCCCCACTGGTACAGCAGTAAATCTACGGATTTGCATCGCTAAAATCACGGGTTCGATTCCTCTAGGTGGACTCAGCAGATAGCCCTGTGTGGCTTAGCTATAAATAAACACATACACACTTCTTAACTTAGTGATCTCATTTCAGACGAGATGAGGGGTGATTCGTTTCTTGGCTTTTAAACTCGAGATATCTCGAACCTGTTACTCAGAAGTGCCGAGTTGATGATTACTTAATATTAAAGTCAATCAAGTTATTTAAGTTGTACTTCAAAAGTTTCATTACGGCCATTTCTGTACCAACGTTTTGTTTTTTTTTCTACGTATAAGATTTGCTGCACCTCTTTCATTTCCGCGATCTCATATTTATATTAAAAATATTTTGTAATTTTACTTGTTTTTACTGTTTGTTTACTTGTTTTTGAGCTTCACGCAAAGCTACACGAGGGCTATCTGCGCTAGCCGTCCCCAATTTAGCAGTAAGACATACTGGAAGGCAGCTAGTCATCACCACCCACCGTCAATTCTTGGGCTACTCTTTTACCAACGAATAGTGGAATTGACCGACACATTAATATAACGCCCTCACGGCTGAAAGGGCGAGCATGTTTGTTCGACGGGGATTCGAAACCGCGACCCTTAGATTACGAGTCGAACGCCTTAACCCACCTGGCCATGCCGGGCTTCACGTGTCGCGTGGTTTGCATATATGAAACTATATTTTGAAGGGTATTTAATTTTGAACTAGCTCTCAAACTTGAGAACAATATAAAACATGGAGGTTAAGACTTAGGTACCCTGTAAAATGCGCACGCGCACATTTTCATATATAGATTTCCTGTTTTAAGACTCAACTTGACATTATCGGTTTATCTTTCCTTTGTGTGTGTAGAGGATATTTTTTGTAAGCTCGTAATTCTGATCTCACAGACATTAACACGAAAAATTTATAACATCATGTGTCTATAAATACATACAAATTATATAATAATTACATTTTAAATCTACAAAATAATAAGTGTATACTTACATCACACGCTGACCCTACACTTTTATTTATAAAATAATTGCTCTGTTAATCAAACCATATTGCATTTAGGCGTAATTCAAACTTTAATCAGAGAAGTCGATTTCAGGAATCACATATTTAAAAAAAAAAAAACAGTTTTTGTTGTTGTTTTTCGAAGGAAGAACCTTTGACCTTTAAGTGGGTGTTTCATCAATCTTGGAGAAAAACGGGGAACTTTCTGTTCTGTGTTTCTACTGTTTCGTGACTGGGCTGACTCCATGACCTGAAGAAACCGTATCTCTTAAGCCTAGTGACATTTTGCCATATTTCACCTCTAACGTCAGCTAATTTGTCATTGGTCTTAGATATCATTATCAGAATTGGAAATCTTCGGTAGTTCACGAGGAGTGAGGTATTTGTAAAAGGAAAGTCATTAGATCCTTAAAGTTCACACGTGACACACGCGTGTGACACGGACCTCCCATAAATCACCAGATGCTACAGACAGACATACGAAGAAACGTGCAGTATTGAAAGGACTCTGGATACCAAGTGGTCCCATCGTGAGTAAGATATTGTATTCCATAACTTTAGGACACGCATGTCTCTTATAATAGTCATTAAACGTCACAGCAGGGCCCCTTCACAAAATTCCCAGTGTAATAAATTCGTTGAAAACCTTACTCTAGAGAGACCTAAGAGAGTAACCTTTTATTTCTCAGATAGTCTCGAATCTGTTAAAGATAACAACTGTAGCTCACGTTATCAAAAATAGCTTGTTTTATAATCTTCAAGATACCTGAAAACCTAATCTCTCCGCATTCCTCCATGTCGTGAGTCCCAACTTATCACATTCGATAGGACGATGGGGGAATTGAAAATTTTAATAAAGTGATAGCTGATAAAGAAAGTATGTTTATTACCTAAACATAGTTTATCATAGTCACGAGTGTTATACGTAGACAAACTGAATTCCAAACTGGAATGTTTAATGTATTCTAACTTTAATTTTTAATTCCGAACTATTGAGGCCCGGCGGATAAAACACTCGACTCGTAATCCGAGGGTCGCAGGTTCGAATCCCGGTCGCACCCAACATGCTCGCCCTTTTAGCCGTGGGGGCGTTATAATGTGACATTCAATCCAACTATTCGTTGGTAAAAGAGTAGCCCAAGAGTTGGCGGTGGGTGGTGATGACTAGCTGCCTACCCTCTTGTCTTGCACTGATAAATTAGGGACGGCTAGCGCAGATAGCCCTCGAGTAGCTTTGCATGAAATTCAAAAACAAAACAAAAATAAATCCTTTCACCGAACATTTTATTAGTGTGGTTTCCCGGTAGCGTGGCGCCATCTGTGATTTCGAACTACCGACGACAGGGAAGTAAATGACTGAGTGCTGCTTGCTGCTATTTTTATATATGCTATATAGTTATTCATTTATACTTTGTTTAATTATTATTATTATATATAATGTTTTGAGGCTTAGTAGATGTTGCACTTTTAGGATAACGGAGTTAGAGACCAATATTATTTACTGGATACTATAGCAACGATGCAAACTGGCACGAGTTCAGCTAACATCATAATCTTGGTATATAACTGTACAAAATACGAATGTCTTAACACTGAATAAATTAACTAACTGCTCGACACCATTGGAACAGGGCAAACAAACGTAAGCCTAATTTAATATTTTTGTTGTTGTTTTGAATTAAGCACAAAGCTACACAATGGGCTATCTGTGCTCTGCCCACCACGGGTATCGAAACCCAGATTTTAGCGTTGTAAGTCCGCAGACATACTGCTGAGCCACTGGGGGGCCCTAATTTAATATAAAATTTATAAAACCCAAGTAAATGATCCATATTAACATTTATTCCCAGTATACGAAACAGTTTAAAACAGAGCAATTTTGTGATTTAGATATTTTTGCTGACAAAGTTTTACACATTCGCATATGAAAAATGTAAACATAATTGTTAAAGTACACCGTAATGTATAATGAAATACTTCCTTATTTAAGCCCCTCAGCGGAATAGCGGCATTTCTGCGGACGCGTACCACTAGAAACCGAGTTTCTATACCCCTGGTGGGCACAGTACAGATAACCTGTTGTGTAGCTTCGTGTTTAATTCCAAACGACCCTTGTTTGTAATGAACTGAATCTCCACCAGTTCTAAATCTGTGATATTCTATCTAAAAAAACTTTACCTTTGATAATTGGAGTTATTAATAAGTGCTAGGTGGTTAACACTTTAGCTCAGTTCATAGAGTAGATGCTTATTACAGGAGAATTCCCTCGGTTCGATACTTATTATTGTACTGATTTGTGCAGCTGGAGGTCCCTGGTTCGCTTCCCTCTGCTGTAAAATAGTGACAGTCGAATACTATTATTTGATTCAAGTAGCTTAATAATAGCTGAGTGCGTACATTTCTTCTAGCTTATTAATTCAAACTAAGTATAACTAGTTCAGATAACTATGGTGTAGTTTTGTGCGAACTTCCGACAGAAACATAAAAATCAAATCGTTTCACCAGGAATACAGAAATGTGTACAGATAATAATCGAACACCAACTGGGAAAGAGAAATATGTTAACAGGAGTGGTCCACTACGGAAAGACACATCTACTCAACCCTAATCTTTGACTAAAATAGTATAGTTTATTATTTAACTTCATATTTGTGTGTGGGTCTGGCATGGCCTAGCGCGTAAGGCGTGCGAGTCATAATCCGAGGGTCGCGGGTTCGTGCCCGCGTCGCGCCAAACATGCTCGCCCTCCCAGCCGTGGGGGCGTTATAATGTTACAGTCAATCCCACTATTCGTTGGTAAAAGAGTGGCCCAAGAATTGGCGGTGGGTGGTGATGACTAGCTGCCTTCCCTCTAGTCTTACACTGCTAAATTAGGGACGGCTCGGTGCAGAGGACTAACAACCTACTCACTTAGATACTTGTTAAAGAATCCGCAAGCGATTGCGGCTCTATGTTCCTAGATGTAATCTAATGGTAATAACTAATATTTGTGTGTAATAAATGAAGAATTAGTTGTCGCGTCTACTTAGCTGAGATAGACGCGTTAAGAAGACGCATTATTGCACAAAAACTGAGCGCAAAGTCATCGAACAAAACGATAAATATTGTATAAAGAATTAATATAATATTTCTAAATATCTGCAAACAGACTTAGACATTTCATAGCCTTCAATGTGGAAAAGAAAATAATGTATAACAGACTAAATCATGACCGCATTTACTCCATATGACGTTTGTTTTACAAAGCCCAAAACG